>NW_027251855.1:0-35646 GCF_044704955.1 Pristiophorus japonicus
TCATCGACTCTTCGTCATCGATCCTTCGTCCATCGACGCTTCGTCATCGATCCTTCGTCATCGATCCTTCGTCATCGACTCTTCGTCATCGACTCTTCGTCATCGATCCTTCGTCATCGACCCTTCGTCATCGACCCTTCGTCATCGACTCCTTCGTCATCGATCCTTCGTCATCGATCTTCGTCATCGATCCTTCGGGTCTCACTCTGCTTCATCGACCCTTCGTCATCGACTCTTCGTCATCGATCCTTCGTCATCGACCCTTCGTCATCGACTCTTCGTCATCGATCCTTCGTCATCGATCCTTCGTCATCGACACTTCGTCATCGACCCTTCGTCATCGATCCTTCGGTCATCGACTCTTCGTCATCGACTCTTCGTCATCGATCCTTCGTCATCGACTCTTCGTCATCGACCCTTCGTCATCGACCCTTCGTCATCGACCCTTCGTCATCGACTCTTCGTCATCGATCCTTCGTCATCGACTCTTCGTCATCGACCCTTCGTCATCGACCCTTCGTCATCGTTCCTTCGTCATCGACTCTTCGTCATCGATCCTTCGTCATCGATCCTTCGTCATCGATCCTTCGTCATCGACTCTTCGTCATCGACTCTTCGTCATCGACTCTTCGTCATCGATCCTTCGTCATCGACCCTTCGTCATCGATCCTTCGTCATCGACTCTTCGTCATCGATCCTTCGTCATCGATCCTTCGTCATCGATCCTTCGTCATCGACTCTTCGTCATCGATCCTTCGTCATCGACTCTTCGTCATCGACCCTTCGTCATCGACCCTTCGTCATCGTTCCTTCGTCATCGACTCTTCGTCATCGACCCTTCGTCATCGACTCTTCGTCATCGATCCTTCGTCATCGATCCTTCGTCATCGATCCTTCGTCATCGACCCTTCGTCATCGATCCTTCGTCATCGACTCTTCGTCATCGATCCTTCGTCATCGACTCTTCGTCATCGACCCTTCGTCATCGACCCTTCGTCATCGTTCCTTCGTCATCGACTCTTCGTCATCGACCCTTCGTCATCGACTCTTCGTCATCGATCCTTCGTCATCGATCCTTCGTCATCGACTCTTCGTCATCGACCCTTCGTCATCGATCCTTCGTCATCGACTCTTCGTCATCGACCCTTCGTCATCGACCCTTCGTCATCGTTCCTTCGTCATCGACTCTTCGTCATCGACCCTTCGTCATCGACTCTTCGTCATCGATCCTTCGTCATCGATCCTTCGTCATCGATCCTTCGTCATCGACCCTTCGTCATCGACCCTTCGTCATCGACTCTTCGTCATCGACCCTTCGTCATCGACCCTTCGTCATCGATCCTTCGTCATCGACTCTTCGTCATCGATCCTTCGTCATCGACTCTTCGTCATCGACCCTTCGTCATCGACTCTTCGTCATCGACCCTTCGTCATCGATCCTTCGTCATCGAACCTTCGTCATCGATCCTTCGTCATCGATCCTTCGTCATCGACTCTTCGTCATCGATCCTTCGTCATCGACTCTTCGTCATCGATCCTTCGTCATCGACTCTTCGTCATCGACCCTTCGTCATCGAACCTTCGTCATCGATCCTTCGTCATCGACTTTTCGTCATCGATCCTTCGTCATCGATCCTTCGTCATCGACCCTTCGTCATCGACCCTTCGTCATCGATCCTTTGTCATCGACTCTTCGTCATCGATCCTTCGTCATCGACTCTTGTCATCGACTCTTCGTCATCGACTCTTCGTCATCGATCCTTCGTCATCGACGCTTCGTCATCGATCCTTCGTCATCGATCCTTCGTCATCGATCCTTCGTCATCGACTCTTCGTCATCGACTCTTCGTCATCGATCCTTCGTCATCGACCCTTCGTCATCGACCCTTCGTCATCGACTCTTCGTCATCGATCCTTCGTCATCGACCCTTCGTCATCGACTCTTCGTCATCGATCCTTCGTCATCGACCCTTCGTCATCGACCCTTCGTCATCGACCCTTCGTCATCGACCCTTCGTCATCGACCCTTCGTCATCGACTCTTCGTCATCGACTCTTCGTCATCGACCCTTCGTCATCGACCCTTCGTCATCGACCCTTCGTCATCGACTCTTCGTCATCGATCCTTCGTCATCGACCCTTCGTCATCGACTCTTCGTCATCGATCCTTCGTCATCGATCCTTCGTCATCGACACTTCGTCATCGACCCTTCGTCATCGACCCTTCGTCATCGATCCTTCGTCATCGATCCTTCGTCATCGACTCTTCGTCATCGATCCTTCGTCATCGACTCTTCGTCATCGACCCTTCGTCATCGACCCTTCGTCATCGACCCTTCGTCATCGACTCTTCGTCATCGATCCTTCGTCATCGACTCTTCGTCATCGACCCTTCGTCATCGTTCCTTCGTCATCGACTCTTCGTCATCGATCCTTCGTCATCGATCCTTCGTCATCGATCCTTCGTCATCGACCCTTCGTCATCGACCCTTCGTCATCGACTCTTCGTCATCGACCCTTCGTCATCGACTCTTCGTCATCGATCCTTCGTCATCGACCCTTCGTCATCGATCCTTCGTCATCGATCCTTCGTCTTCAATCCTTCGTCATCGACTCTTCGTCATCGACTCTTCGTCATCGATCCTTCGTCATCGATCCTTCGTCATCGATCCTTCGTCATCGACTCTTCGTCATCGACTCTTCGTCATCGATCCTTCGTCATCGACCCTTCGTCATCGATCCTTCGTCATCGACTCTTCGTCATCGATCCTTCGTCATCGACCCTTCGTCATCGACTCTTCGTCATCCTCTTTGTCATCCTTCGTCATCGACTCTTCGTCATCGATCCTTCGTCATCGATCCTTCGTCATCGATTATTTGTCATCGATCCTTCGTCATCGACTCTTCGTCATCGATCCTTCGTCATCGATCCTTCGTCATCGATCCTTCGTCATCGATCCTTCGTCATCGACTCTTCGTCATCGATCCTTCGTCATCGATCCTTCGTCATCGACTCTTCGTCATCGACTCTTCGTCATCGATCCTTCGTCATCGATCCTTCGTCATCGACTCTTCGTCATCGACTCTTCGTCATCGATCCTTCGTCATCGATCCTTCGTCATCGATCCTTCGTCATCGACTCTTCGTCATCGACTCTTCGTCATCGATCCTTCGTCATCGATCCTTCGTCATCGACCCTTCGTCATCGACTCTTCGTCATCGACTCTTCGTCATCGATCCTTCGTCATCGACCCTTCGTCATCGACCCTTCGTCATCGATCCTTCGTCATCGATCCTTCGTCATCGATCCTTCGTCATCGACTCTTCGTCATCGACTCTTCGTCATCGATCCTTCGTCATCGATCCTTCGTCATCGATCCTTCGTCATCGACCCTTCGTCATCGACTCTTCGTCATCGACTCTTCGTCATCGACCCTTCGTCATCGATCCTTCGTCATCGACCCTTCGTCATCGACCCTTCGTCATCGACTCTTCGTCATCGACCCTTCGTCATCGATCCTTCGTCATCGATCCTTCGTCATCGACCCTTCGTCATCGACTCTTCGTCATCGATCCTTCGTCATCGAACCTTCGTCATCGATCCTTCGTCATCGACTCTTCGTCATCGATCCTTCGTCATCGACTCTTCGTCATCGATCCTTCGTCATCGACTCTTCGTCATCGACTCTTCGTCATCGATCCTTCGTCATCGACCCTTCGTCATCGACTCTTCGTCATCGATCCTTCGTCATCGATCCTTTCGTCATCGATCCTTCGTCATCGACCCTTCGTCATCGACCCTTCGTCATCGATCCTTCGTCATCGACTCTTCGTCATCGATCCTTCGTCATCGATCCTTCGTCATCGACCCTTCGTCATCGACCCTTCGTCATCTACCCTTCGTCATCGACTCTTCGTCATCGACTCTTCGTCATCGACTCTTCGTCATCGATCCTTCGTCATCGACTCTTCGTCATCGACTCTTCGTCATCGATCCTTCGTCATCGACCCTTCGTCATCGACCCTTCGTCATCGACTCTTCGTCATCGATCCTTCGTCATCGATCCTTCTTCATCGATCCTTCGTCATCGACCCTTCGTCATCGACCCTTCGTCATCGATCCTTCGTCATCGACTCGTCGTCATCGATCCTTCGTCATCGACTCTTTGTCATCGACTCTTCGTCATCGACTCTTCGTCATCGATCCTTCGTCATCGACTCTTTGTCATCGACTCTTCGTCATCGACTCTTCGTCATCGATCCTTCGTCATCGACGCTTCGTCATCGATCCTTCGTCATCGATCCTTCGTCATCGACTCTTCGTCATCGACTCTTCGTCATCGATCCTTCGTCATCGACCCTTCTTCATCGATCCTTCGTCATCGACCCTTCGTCATCGACCCTTCGTCATCGATCCTTCGTCATCGACTCTTCGTCATCGATCCTTCGTCATCGATCCTTCGTCAACGATCCTTCGTCATCGACTCTTCGTCATCGATCCTTCGTCATCGACTTTGTCTTCCCTTCGTCATCGAACCTTCGTCATCGATCCTTCGTCATCGACCCTTCGTCATCGACTCTTCGTCATCGACCCTTCGTCATCGATCCTTCGTCATCGACTCTTCGTCATCGATCCTTCGTCATCGATCCTTCGTCATCGATCCTTCGTCATCGATCCTTCGTCATCGAACCTTCGTCATCGACCCTTCGTCATCGATCCTTCGTCATCGACCCTTCGTCATCGACCCTTCGTCATCGATCCTTCGTCATCGATCCTTCGTCATCGATCCTTCGTCATCGACCCTTCGTCATCGACTCTTCGTCATCGATCCTTCGTCATCGACTCTTCGTCATCGACTTCGTCATCGATCCTTCGTCATCGACTCTTCGTCATCGATCCTTCGTCATCGAACCTTCGTCATCGATCCTTCGTCATCGACTCTTCGTCATCGATCCTTCGTCATCGACTCTTCGTCATCGATCCTTCGTCATCGACTCTTCGTCATCGACCCTTCGTCATCGACCCTTCGTCATCGATCCTTCGTCATCGAACCTTCGTCATCGATCCTTCGTCATCGACTCTTCGTCATCGATCCTTCGTCATCGACTCTTCGTCATCGATCCTTCGTCATCGACTCTTCGTCATCGACCCTTCGTCATCGAACCTTCGTCATCGATCCTTCGTCATCGACTTTTCGTCATCGATCCTTCGTCATCGATCCTTCGTCATCGACCCTTCGTCATCGACCCTTCGTCATCGATCCTTCGTCATCGACTCTTCGTCATCGATCCTTCGTCATCGACTCTTTGTCATCGACTCTTCGTCATCGACTCTTCGTCATCGATCCTTCGTCATCGACGCTTCGTCATCGATCCTTCGTCATCGATCCTTCGTCATCGACTCTTCGTCATCGACTCTTCGTCATCGATCCTTCGTCATCGACCCTTCGTCATCGACCCTTCGTCATCGACTCTTCGTCATCGATCCTTCGTCATCGACTCTTCGTCATCGACCCTTCGTCATCGACCCTTCGTCATCGACTCTTCGTCATCGATCCTTCGTCATCGACCCTTCGTCATCGACTCTTCGTCATCGATCCTTCGTCATCGATCCTTCGTCATCGACACTTCGTCATCGACCCTTCGTCATCGATCCTTGGTCATCGACTCTTCGTCATCGACTCTTCGTCATCGATCCTTCGTCATCGACTCTTCGTCATCGACCCTTCGTCATCGACCCTTCGTCATCGACCCTTCGTCATCGACTCTTCGTCATCGATCCTTCGTCATCGACTCTTCGTCATCGACCCTTCGTCATCGACCCTTCGTCATCGTTCCTTCGTCATCGACTCTTCGTCATCGATCCTTCGTCATCGATCCTTCGTCATCGATCCTTCGTCATCGACTCTTCGTCATCGACTCTTCGTCATCGACTCTTCGTCATCGATCCTTCGTCATCGACCCTTCGTCATCGTTCCTTCGTCATCGACTCTTCGTCATCGATCCTTCGTCATCGATCCTTCGTCATCGATCCTTCGTCATCGACTCTTCGTCATCGATCCTTCGTCATCGACTCTTCGTCATCGACCCTTCGTCATCGACCCTTCGTCATCGTTCCTTCGTCATCGACTCTTCGTCATCGACCCTTCGTCATCGACTCTTCGTCATCGATCCTTCGTCATCGATCCTTCGTCATCGATCCTTCGTCATCGACCCTTCGTCATCGATCCTTCGTCATCGACTCTTCGTCATCGATCCTTCGTCATCGACTCTTCGTCATCGACCCTTCGTCATCGACCCTTCGTCATCGTTCCTTCGTCATCGACTCTTCGTCATCGACCCTTCGTCATCGACTCTTCGTCATCGATCCTTCGTCATCGATCCTTCGTCATCGACTCTTCGTCATCGACCCTTCGTCATCGATCCTTCGTCATCGACTCTTCGTCATCGACCCTTCGTCATCGACCCTTCGTCATCGTTCCTTCGTCATCGACTCTTCGTCATCGACCCTTCGTCATCGACTCTTCGTCATCGATCCTTCGTCATCGATCCTTCGTCATCGATCCTTCGTCATCGACCCTTCGTCATCGACCCTTCGTCATCGACTCTTCGTCATCGACCCTTCGTCATCGACCCTTCGTCATCGATCCTTCGTCATCGACTCTTCGTCATCGATCCTTCGTCATCGACTCTTCGTCATCGACCCTTCGTCATCGACTCTTCGTCATCGACCCTTCGTCATCGATCCTTCGTCATCGAACCTTCGTCATCGATCCTTCGTCATCGATCCTTCGTCATCGACTCTTCGTCATCGATCCTTCGTCATCGACTCTTCGTCATCGATCCTTCGTCATCGACTCTTCGTCATCGACCCTTCGTCATCGAACCTTCGTCATCGATCCTTCGTCATCGACTTTTCGTCATCGATCCTTCGTCATCGATCCTTCGTCATCGACCCTTCGTCATCGACCCTTCGTCATCGATCCTTTGTCATCGACTCTTCGTCATCGATCCTTCGTCATCGACTCTTTGTCATCGACTCTTCGTCATCGACTCTTCGTCATCGATCCTTCGTCATCGACGCTTCGTCATCGATCCTTCGTCATCGATCCTTCGTCATCGATCCTTCGTCATCGACTCTTCGTCATCGACTCTTCGTCATCGATCCTTCGTCATCGACCCTTCGTCATCGACCCTTCGTCATCGACTCTTCGTCATCGATCCTTCGTCATCGACCCTTCGTCATCGACTCTTCGTCATCGATCCTTCGTCATCGACCCTTCGTCATCGACCCTTCGTCATCGACCCTTCGTCATCGACCCTTCGTCATCGACTCTTCGTCATCGACTCTTCGTCATCGACCCTTCGTCATCGACCCTTCGTCATCGACCCTTCGTCATCGACTCTTCGTCATCGATCCTTCGTCATCGACCCTTCGTCATCGACTCTTCGTCATCGATCCTTCGTCATCGATCCTTCGTCATCGACACTTCGTCATCGACCCTTCGTCATCGACCCTTCGTCATCGATCCTTCGTCATCGATCCTTCGTCATCGACTCTTCGTCATCGATCCTTCGTCATCGACTCTTCGTCATCGACCCTTCGTCATCGACCCTTCGTCATCGACCCTTCGTCATCGACTCTTCGTCATCGATCCTTCGTCATCGACTCTTCGTCATCGACCCTTCGTCATCGTTCCTTCGTCATCGACTCTTCGTCATCGATCCTTCGTCATCGATCCTTCGTCATCGATCCTTCGTCATCGACCCTTCGTCATCGACCCTTCGTCATCGACTCTTCGTCATCGACCCTTCGTCATCGACTCTTCGTCATCGATCCTTCGTCATCGACCCTTCGTCATCGATCCTTCGTCATCGATCCTTCGTCTTCAATCCTTCGTCATCGACTCTTCGTCATCGACTCTTCGTCATCGATCCTTCGTCATCGATCCTTCGTCATCGATCCTTCGTCATCGACTCTTCGTCATCGACTCTTCGTCATCGATCCTTCGTCATCGACCCTTCGTCATCGATCCTTCGTCATCGACTCTTCGTCATCGATCCTTCGTCATCGACCCTTCGTCATCGACTCTTCGTCATCGATCCTTCGTCATCGACTCTTCGTCATCGATCCTTCGTCATCGATCCTTCGTCATCGATTATTTGTCATCGATCCTTCGTCATCGACTCTTCGTCATCGATCCTTCGTCATCGATCCTTCGTCATCGATCCTTCGTCATCGATCCTTCGTCATCGACTCTTCGTCATCGATCCTTCGTCATCGATCCTTCGTCATCGACTCTTCGTCATCGACTCTTCGTCATCGATCCTTCGTCATCGATCCTTCGTCATCGACTCTTCGTCATCGACTCTTCGTCATCGATCCTTCGTCATCGATCCTTCGTCATCGATCCTTCGTCATCGACTCTTCGTCATCGACTCTTCGTCATCGATCCTTCGTCATCGATCCTTCGTCATCGACCCTTCGTCATCGACTCTTCGTCATCGACTCTTCGTCATCGATCCTTCGTCATCGACCCTTCGTCATCGACCCTTCGTCATCGATCCTTCGTCATCGATCCTTCGTCATCGATCCTTCGTCATCGACTCTTCGTCATCGACTCTTCGTCATCGATCCTTCGTCATCGATCCTTCGTCATCGATCCTTCGTCATCGACCCTTCGTCATCGACCCTTCGTCATCGACTCTTCGTCATCGACCCTTCGTCATCGATCCTTCGTCATCGACCCTTCGTCATCGACCCTTCGTCATCGACTCTTCGTCATCGACCCTTCGTCATCGATCCTTCGTCATCGATCCTTCGTCATCGACCCTTCGTCATCGACTCTTCGTCATCGATCCTTCGTCATCGAACCTTCGTCATCGATCCTTCGTCATCGACTCTTCGTCATCGATCCTTCGTCATCGACTCTTCGTCATCGATCCTTCGTCATCGACTCTTCGTCATCGACTCTTCGTCATCGATCCTTCGTCATCGACCCTTCGTCATCGACTCTTCGTCATCGATCCTTCGTCATCGATCCTTCGTCATCGATCCTTCGTCATCGACCCTTCGTCATCGACCCTTCGTCATCGATCCTTCGTCATCGACTCTTCGTCATCGATCCTTCGTCATCGATCCTTCGTCATCGACCCTTCGTCATCGACCCTTCGTCATCTACCCTTCGTCATCGACTCTTCGTCATCGACTCTTCGTCATCGACTCTTCGTCATCGATCCTTCGTCATCGACTCTTCGTCATCGACTCTTCGTCATCGATCCTTCGTCATCGACCCTTCGTCATCGACCCTTCGTCATCGACTCTTCGTCATCGATCCTTCGTCATCGATCCTTCTTCATCGATCCTTCGTCATCGACCCTTCGTCATCGACCCTTCGTCATCGATCCTTCGTCATCGACTCGTCGTCATCGATCCTTCGTCATCGACTCTTTGTCATCGACTCTTCGTCATCGACTCTTCGTCATTGATCCTTCGTCATCGACTCTTTGTCATCGACTCTTCGTCATCGACTCTTCGTCATCGATCCTTCGTCATCGACGCTTCGTCATCGATCCTTCGTCATCGATCCTTCGTCATCGACTCTTCGTCATCGACTCTTCGTCATCGATCCTTCGTCATCGACCCTTCTTCATCGACCCTTCGTCATCGACTCTTCGTCATCGATCCTTCGTCATCGATCCTTCGTCATCGACCCTTCGTCATCGACCCTTCGTCATCGATCCTTCGTCATCGACTCTTCGTCATCGATCCTTCGTCATCGACTCTTTGTCATCGACTCTTCGTCATCGACTCTTCGTCATCGATCCTTCGTCATCGACGCTTCGTCATCGATCCTTCGTCATCGATCCTTCGTCATCGATCCTTCGTCATCGACCCTTCGTCATCGATCCTTCGTCATCGATCCTTCGTCATCGACTCTTCGTCATCGACCCTTCGTCATCGACTCTTCGTCATCGACCCTTCGTCATCGACTCTTCGTCATCGATCCTTCGTCATCGATTCTTCGTCATCGATCCTTCGTCATCGATCCTTCGTCATCGATTCTTCGTCATCGATCCTTCGTCATCGACCCTTCGTCATCGATCCTTCGTCATCGATCCTTCGTCATCGATCCTTCGTCATCGATTCTTCGTCATCGATCCTTCGTCATCGATCCTTCGTCATCGATCCTTCGTCATCGATCCTTCGTCATCGACTCTTCGTCATCGATCCTTCGTCATCGACCCTTCGTCATCGACCCTTCGTCATCGACTCTTCGTCATCGATCCTTCGTCATCGACTCTTCGTCATCGACCCTTCGTCATCGACTCTTCGTCATCGATCCTTCGTCATCGACCCTTCGTCATCGACCCTTCGTCATCGACTCTTCGTCATCGATCCTTCGTCATCGACCCTTCGTCATCGATCCTTCGTCATCGATCCTTCGTCTTCGATCCTTCGTCATCGACTCTTCGTCATCGACTCTTCGTCATTGATCCTTCGTCATCGATCCTTCGTCATCGACCCTTCGTCATCGATCCTTCGTCATCGATCCTTCGTCATCGATCCTTCGTCATCGACTCTTCGTCATCGACTCTTCGTCATCGATCCTTCGTCATCGACCCTTCGTCATCGATCCTTCGTCATCGACTCTTCGTCATCGATCCTTCGTCATCGACTCTTCGTCATCGATCCTTCGTCATCGATCCTTCGTCATCGATCCTTTGTCATCGATCCTTCGTCATCGACTCTTCGTCATCGATCCTTCGTCATCGATCCTTCGTCATCGACTCTTCGTCATCGATCCTTCGTCATCGATCCTTCGTCATCGATCCTTCGTCATCGATCCTTCGTCATCGATCCTTTGTCATCGATCCTTCGTCATCGACTGTTCGTCATCGACCCTTCGTCATCGATCCTTCGTCATCGACTCTTCGTCATCGACCCTTCGTCATCGATCCTTCGTCATCGACTCTTCGTCATCGATCCTTCGTCATCGACTCTTCGTCATCGACTCTTCGTCATCGATCCTTCGTCATCGATCCTTCGTCATCGACTCTTCGTCATCGACTCTTCGTCATCGATACTTCGTCATCGATCCTTCGTCATCGATCCTTCGTCATCGACTCTTCGTCATCGACTCTTCGTCATCGATCCTTCGTCATCGATCCTTCGTCATCGATCCTTCGTCATCGACTCTTCGTCATCGACTCTTCGTCATCGATCCTTCGTCATCGATCCTTCGTCATCGACTCTTCGTCATCGATCCTTCGTCATCGATCCTTCGTCATCGATCCTTCGTCATCGACTCTTCGTCATCGACTCTTTGTCATCGACTCTTTGTCATCGATCCTTCGTCATCGATCCTTCGTCATCGACGCTTCGTCATCGACCCTTCGTCATCGATCCTTCGTCATCGATCCTTCGTCATCGATCCTTCGTCATCGACTCTTCGTCATCGACTCTTCGTCATCGATCCTTCGTCATCGATCCTTCGTCATCGATCCTTCGTCATCGACTCTTCGTCATCGACTCTTCGTCATCGACTCTTCGTCATCGATCCTTCGTCATCGATCCTTCGTCATCGATCCTTCGTCATCGACTCTTCGTCATCGACCCTTCGTCATCGATCCTTCGTCATCGATCCTTCGTCATCGATCCTTCGTCATCGACCCTTCGTCATCGACCCTTCGTCATCGATCCTTCGTCATCGACTCTTCGTCATCGATCCTTCGTCATCGACTCTTCGTCATCGACTCTTCGTCATCGACTCTTCGTCATCGATCCTTCGTCATCGATCCTTCGTCATCGACCCTTCGTCATCGACCCTTCGTCATCGACTCTTCGTCATCGACTCTTCGTCATCGACTCTTCGTCATCGATCCTTCGTCATCGATCCTTCGTCATCGACCCTTCGTCATCGACCCTTCGTCATCGACTCTTCGTCATCGACTCTTCGTCATCGATCCTTCGTCATCGATCCTTCGTCATCGATCCTTCGTCATCGACCCTTCGTCATCGACTCTTCGTCATCGACTCTTCGTCATCGACTCTTCGTCATCGACTCTTCGTCATCGATCCTTCGTCATCGATCCTTCGTCATCGACCCTTCGTCATCGACCCTTCGTCATCGACTCTTCGTCATCGACTCTTCGTCATCGACCCTTCGTCATCGACCCTTCGTCATCGATCCTTCGTCATCGATCCTTCGTCATCGATCCTTCGTCATCGACTCTTCGTCATCGATCCTTCGTCATCGATCCTTCGTCATCGATCCTTCGTCATCGACTCTTCGTCATCGATCCTTCGTCATCGACTCTTCGTCATCGATCCTTCGTCATCGACTCTTCGTCATCGATCCTTCGTCATCGACTCTTCGTCATCGACCCTTCGTCATCGACTCTTCGTCATCGATCCTTCGTCATCGACTCTTCGTCATCGATCCTTCGTCATCGACTCTTCGTCATCGACCCTTCGTCATCGATCCTTCGTCATCGACCCTTCGTCATCGACTCTTCGTCATCGATCCTTCGTCATCGACCCTTCGTCATCGACCCTTCGTCATCGACTCTTCGTCATCGATCCTTCGTCATCGACTCTTCGTCATCGACCCTTCGTCATCGACTCTTCGTCATCGATCCTTCGTCATCGATCCTTCGTCATCGACCCTTCGTCATCGACTCTTCGTCATCGATCCTTCGTCATCGATCCTTCGTCATCGATCCTTCGTCATCGACTCTTCGTCATCGACCCTTCGTCATCGACTCTTCGTCATCGACCCTTCGTCATCGACTCTTCGTCATCGATCCTTCGTAATCGACTCTTCGTCATCGACTCTTCGTCATCGATCCTTCGTCATCGACCCTTCGTCATCGATCCTTCGTCATCGACCCTTCGTCATCGACTCTTCGTCATCGATCCTTCGTCATCGACTCTTCGTCATCGATCCTTCGTCATCGATCCTTCGTCATCGATCCTTCGTCATCGATCCTTCGTCATCGACTCTTCGTCATCAACTCTTCGTCATCGATCCTTCGTCATCGACCCTTCGTCATCGACCCTTCGTCATCGATCCTTCGTCATCGACCCTTCGTCATCGATCCTTCGTCATCGATCCTTCGTCATCGACCCTTCGTCATCGACCCTTCGTCATCGATCCTTCGTCATCGACTCTTCGTCATCGATCCTTCGTCATCGATCCTTCGTCATCGACCCTTCGTCATCGACTCTTCGTCATCGATCCTTCGTCATCGACTCTTCGTCATCGATCCTTCGTCATCGATCCTTCGTCATCGATCCTTCGTCATCGATCCTTCGTCATCGACCCTTCGTCATCGACTCTTCGTCATCGATCCTTCGTCATCGACTCTTCGTCATCGATCCTTCGTCATCGACTCTTCGTCATCGACCCTTCGTCATCGATCCTTCATCATCGATCCTTCGTCATCGATCCTTCGTCATCGACTCTTCGTCATCGATCCTTCGTCATCGATCCTTCGTCATCGACCCTTCGTCATCGATCCTTCGTCATCGATCCTTCGTCATCGACTCTTCGTCATCGACCCTTCGTCATCGATCCTTCGTCATCGACCCTTCGTCATCGATCCTTCGTCATCGATCCTTCGTCATCGACCCTTCGTCATCGACCCTTCGTCATCGATCCTTCGTCATCGACTCTTTGTCATCGACTCTTCGTCATCGATCCTTCGTCATCGATCCTTCGTCATCGACCCTTCGTCATCGACCCTTCGTCATCGACTCTTCGTCATCGATCCTTCGTCATCGATCCTTCGTCATCGACTCTTCGTCATCGATCCTTCGTCATCGATCCTTCGTCATCGACCCTTCGTCATCGACTCTTCGTCATCGACTCTTCGTCATCGATCCTTCGTCATCGATCCTTCGTCATCGACCCTTCGTCATCGACCCTTCGTCATCGACTCTTCGTCATCGACTCTTCGTCATCGATCCTTCGTCATCGATCCTTTGTCATCGATCCTTCGTCATCGACTCTTCGTCATCGACCCTTCGTCATCGATCCTTCGTCATCGACTCTTCGTCATCGACCCTTCGTCATCGATCCTTCGTCATCGACTCTTCGTCATCGACCCTTCGTCATCGACTCTTCGTCATCGACTCTTCGTCATCGATCCTTCGTCATCGATCCTTCGTCATCGACTCTTCGTCATCGACTCTTCGTCATCGATACTTCGTCATCGATCCTTCGTCATCGATCCTTCGTCATCGACTCTTCGTCATCGACTCTTCGTCATCGATCCTTCGTCATCGATCCTTCGTCATCGATCCTTCGTCATCGACTCTTCGTCATCGACTCTTCGTCATCGATCCTTCGTCATCGATCCTTCGTCATCGACTCTTCGTCATCGATCCTTCGTCATCGATCCTTCGTCATCGATCCTTCGTCATCGACTCTTCGTCATCGATCCTTCGTCATCGATCCTTCGTCATCGATCCTTCGTCATCGATCCTTCGTCATCGACTCTTTGTCATCGACTCTTTGTCATCGATCCTTCGTCATCGATCCTTCGTCATCGACGCTTCGTCATCGACCCTTCGTCATCGATCCTTCGTCATCGATCCTTCGTCATCGATCCTTCGTCATCGACTCTTCGTCATCGACTCTTCGTCATCGACTCTTCGTCATCGATCCTTCGTCATCGATCCTTCGTCATCGATCCTTCGTCATCGACTCTTCGTCATCGACTCTTCGTCATCGACTCTTCGTCATCGATCCTTCGTCATCGATCCTTCGTCATCGACTCTTCGTCATCGATCCTTCGTCATCGACCCTTCGTCATCGATCCTTCGTCATCGACCCTTCGTCATCGACCCTTCGTCATCGATCCTTCGTCATCGACTCTTCGTCATCGATCCTTCGTCATCGACTCTTCGTCATCGACTCTTCGTCATCGACCCTTCGTCATCGATCCTTCGTCATCGACTCTTCGTCATCGATCCTTCGTCATCGACTCTTCGTCATCGACTCTTCGTCATCGACCCTTCGTCATCGACCCTTCGTCATCGACCCTTCGTCATCGATCCTTCGTCATCGACTCTTCGTCATCGATCCTTCGTCATCGACTCTTCGTCATCGACTCTTCGTCATCGACCCTTCGTCATCGACTCTTTGTCATCGACTCTTCGTCATCGACCCTTCGTCATCGATCCTTCGTCATCGACCCTTCGTCATCGATCCTTCGTCATCGACCCTTCGTCATCGACCCTTCGTCATCGATCCTTCGTCATCGACTCTTCGTCATCGACCCTTCGTCATCGACCCTTCGTCATCGATCCTTCGTCATCGATCCTTCGTCATCGACCCTTCGTCATCGATCCTTCGTCATCGACCCTTCGTCATCGATCCTTCGTCATCGATCCTTCGTCATCGATCCTTCGTCATCGACTCTTCGTCATCGACCCTTCGTCATCGACCCTTCGTCATCGACTCTTCGTCATCGATCCTTCGTCATCGACTCTTCGTCATCGATCCTTCGTCATCGACCCTTCGTCATCGATCCTTCGTCATCGACCCTTCGTCATCGACCCTTCGTCATCGATCCTTCGTCATCGATCCTTCGTCATCGACTCTTCGTCATCGATCCTTCGTCATCGACTCTTCGTCATCGATCCTTCGTCATCGATCCTTCGTCATCGACCCTTCGTCATCGACTCTTCGTCATCGATCCTTCGTCATCGACTCTTCGTCATCGATCCTTCGTCATCGACCCTTCGTCATCGATCCTTCGTCATCGACCCTTCGTCATCGACTCTTCGTCATCGATCCTTCGTCATCGACTCTTCGTCATCGATCCTTCGTCATCGACCCTTCGTCATCGATCCTTCGTCATCGACCCTTCGTCATCGACCCTTCGTCATCGACTCTTCGTCATCGATCCTTCGTCATCGACTCTTCGTCATCGACCCTTCGTCATCGATCCTTCGTCATCGACCCTTCGTCATCGACTCTTCGTCATCGATCCTTCGTCATCGACCCTTCGTCATCGACCCTTCGTCATCGACTCTTCGTCATCGATCCTTCGTCATCGACTCTTCGTCATCGACCCTTCGTCATCGACTCTTCGTCATCGATCCTTCGTCATCGATCCTTCGTCATCGACCCTTCGTCATCGATCCTTCGTCATCGACTCTTCGTCATCGATCCTTCGTCATCGATCCTTCGTCATCGATCCTTCGTCATCGATCCTTCGTCATCGATTCTTCGTCATCGACCCTTCGTCATCGACCCTTCGTCATCGATCCTTCGTCATCGACCCTTCGTCATCGACCCTTCGTCATCGATCCTTCGTCATCGATTCTTCGTCATCGACCCTTCGTCATCGATCCTTCGTCATCGATCCTTCGTCATCGACTCTTCGTCATCGACTCTTCGTCATTGATCCTTCGTCATCGATCCTTCGTCATCGACCCTTCGTCATCGATCCTTCGTCATCGACTCTTCGTCATCGATCCTTCGTCATCGATCCTTCGTCATCGATCCTTCGTCATCGATCCTTCGTCATCGACCCTTCGTCATCGATCCTTCGTCATCGACTCTTCGTCATCGATCCTTCGTCATCGATCCTTCGTCATCGACTCTTCGTCATCGATCCTTCGTCATCGACTCTTCGTCATCGATCCTTCGTCATCGATCCTTCGTCATCGATCCTTCGTCATCGACTCTTCGTCATCGACCCTTCGTCATCGACTCTTCGTCATCGATCCTTCGTAATCGACTCTTCGTCATCGACTCTTCGTCATCGATCCTTCGTCATCGACCCTTCGTCATCGATCCTTCGTCATCGACCCTTCGTCATCGACTCTTCGTCATCGATCCTTCGTCATCGACTCTTCGTCATCGACCCTTCGTCATCGACCCTTCGTCATCGACTCTTCGTCATCGACCCTTCGTCATCGACTCTTCGTCATCGATCCTTCGTCATCGATCCTTCGTCATCGACCCTTCGTCATCGATCCTTCGTCATCGACTCTTCGTCATCGATCCTTCGTCATCGATCCTTCGTCATCGATCCTTCGTCATCGATCCTTCGTCATCGATCCTTCGTCATCGACTCTTCGTCATCGACTCTTCGTCATTGATCCTTCGTCATCGATCCTTCGTCATCGACCCTTCGTCATCGATCCTTCGTCATCGACTCTTCGTCATCGATCCTTCGTCATCGATCCTTCGTCATCGATCCTTCGTCATCGACCCTTCGTCATCGATCCTTCGTCATCGATCCTTCGTCATCGATCCTTCGTCATCGACTCTTCGTCATTGATCCTTCGTCATCGATCCTTCGTCATCGATCCTTCGTCATCGACCCTTCGTCATCGACCCTTCGTCATCGATCCTTCGTCATTGATCCTTCGTCATTGATCCTTCGTCATCGATCCTTCGTCATCGATCCTTCGTCATCGACCCTTCGTCATCGACCCTTCGTCATCGACTCTTCGTCATTGATCCTTCGTCATCGATCCTTCGTCATCGACCCTTCGTCATCGATCCTTCGTCATCGACTCTTCGTCATTGATCCTTCGTCATTGATCCTTCGTCATCGATCCTTCGTCATCGATCCTTCGTCATCGACCCTTCGTCATCGATCCTTCGTCATCGATCCTTCGTCATCGATCCTTCGTCATCGATCCTTCGTCATCGACCCTTCGTCATCGATCCTTCGTCATCGACTCTTCGTCATCGATCCTTCGTCATCGATCCTTCGTCATCGACTCTTCGTCATCGATCCTTCGTCATCGACTCTTCGTCATCGATCCTTCGTCATCGATCCTTCGTCATCGATCCTTCGTCATCGACTCTTCGTCATCGACCCTTCGTCATCGACTCTTCGTCATCGATCCTTCGTAATCGACTCTTCGTCATCGACTCTTCGTCATCGATCCTTCGTCATCGACCCTTCGTCATCGATCCTTCGTCATCGATCCTTCGTCATCGACTCTTCGTCATCGATCCTTCGTCATCGATCCTTCGTCATCGATCCTTCGTCATCGATCCTTCGTCATCGACTCTTCGTCATCGACTCTTCGTCATCGATCCTTCGTCATCGACCCTTCGTCATCGACTCTTCGTCATCGATCCTTCGTCATCGACTCTTCGTCATCGATCCTTCGTCATCGACCCTTCGTCATCGATCCTTCGTCATCGACCCTTCGTCATCGACCCTTCGTCATCGACTCTTCGTCATCGATCCTTCGTCATCGACTCTTCGTCATCGACCCTTCGTCATCGATCCTTCGTCATCGACCCTTCGTCATCGACTCTTCGTCATCGATCCTTCGTCATCGACCCTTCGTCATCGACCCTTCGTCATCGACTCTTCGTCATCGATCCTTCGTCATCGACTCTTCGTCATCGACCCTTCGTCATCGACTCTTCGTCATCGATCCTTCGTCATCGATCCTTCGTCATCGACCCTTCGTCATCGATCCTTCGTCATCGACTCTTCGTCATCGATCCTTCGTCATCGATCCTTCGTCATCGATCCTTCGTCATCGATCCTTCGTCATCGATCCTTCGTCATCGATTCTTCGTCATCGACCCTTCGTCATCGACCCTTCGTCATCGACCCTTCGTCATCGACCCTTCGTCATCGATCCTTCGTCATCGATTCTTCGTCATCGACCCTTCGTCATCGATCCTTCGTCATCGATCCTTCGTCATCGACTCTTCGTCATCGACTCTTCGTCATTGATCCTTCGTCATCGATCCTTCGTCATCGACCCTTCGTCATCGATCCTTCGTCATCGACTCTTCGTCATCGATCCTTCGTCATCGATCCTTCGTCATCGATCCTTCGTCATCGATCCTTCGTCATCGACCCTTCGTCATCGATCCTTCGTCATCGACTCTTCGTCATCGATCCTTCGTCATCGATCCTTCGTCATCGACTCTTCGTCATCGATCCTTCGTCATCGACTCTTCGTCATCGATCCTTCGTCATCGATCCTTCGTCATCGATCCTTCGTCATCGACTCTTCGTCATCGACCCTTCGTCATCGACTCTTCGTCATCGATCCTTCGTAATCGACTCTTCGTCATCGACTCTTCGTCATCGATCCTTCGTCATCGACCCTTCGTCATCGATCCTTCGTCATCGACCCTTCGTCATCGACTCTTCGTCATCGATCCTTCGTCATCGACTCTTCGTCATCGATCCTTCGTCATCGACCCTTCGTCATCGACTCTTCGTCATCGACCCTTCGTCATCGACTCTTCGTCATCGATCCTTCGTCATCGATCCTTCGTCATCGACCCTTCGTCATCGATCCTTCGTCATCGACTCTTCGTCATCGATCCTTCGTCATCGATCCTTCGTCATCGATCCTTCGTCATCGATCCTTCGTCATCGATCCTTCGTCATCGATCCTTCGTCATCGACTCTTCGTCATCGACACTTCGTCATTGATCCTTCGTCATCGACTCTTCGTCATCGATCCTTCGTCATCGACCCTTCGTCATCGATCCTTCGTCATCGACTCTTCGTCATCGATCCTTCGTCATCGATCCTTCGTCATCGATCCTTCGTCATCGACCCTTCGTCATCGATCCTTCGTCATCGATCCTTCGTCATCGATCCTTCGTCATCGACTCTTCGTCATTGATCCTTCGTCATCGATCCTTCGTCATCGATCCTTCGTCATCGACCCTTCGTCATCGACCCTTCGTCATCGATCCTTCGTCATTGATCCTTCGTCATTGATCCTTCGTCATCGATCCTTCGTCATCGATCCTTCGTCATCGATCCTTCGTCATCGACCCTTCGTCATTGATCCTTCGTCATCGATCCTTCGTCATCGATCCTTCGTCATCGACCCTTCGTCATCGACCCTTCGTCATCGATCCTTCGTCATTGATCCTTCGTCATCGATCCTTCGTCATCGATCCTTCGTCATTGATCCTTCGTCATCGATCCTTCGTCATTGATCCTTCGTCATCGATCCTTCGTCATCGATCCTTCGTCATCGACCCTTCGTCATCGACCCTTCGTCATCGACTCTTCGTCATTGATCCTTCGTCATCGATCCTTCGTCATCGACCCTTCGTCATCGATCCTTCGTCATCGACTCTTCGTCATTGATCCTTCGTCATCGATCCTTCGTCATCGATCCTTCGTCATCGACTCTTCGTCATTGATCCTTCGTCATCGATCCTTCGTCATCGATCCTTCGTCATCGACTCTTCGTCATTGATCCTTCGTCATCGACCCTTCGTCATCGATCCTTCGTCATCGACCCTTCGTCATCGACCCTTCGTCATCTACCCTTCGTCATCGACTCTTCGTCATCGACTCTTCGTCATCGACTCTTCGTCATCGATCCTTCGTCATCGACTCTTCGTCATCGACTCTTCGTCATCGATCCTTCGTCATCGACCCTTCGTCATCGACCCTTCGTCATCGACTCTTCGTCATCGATCCTTCGTCATCGATCCTTCTTCATCGATCCTTCGTCATCGACCCTTCGTCATCGACCCTTCGTCATCGATCCTTCGTCATCGACTCTTCGTCATCGATCCTTCGTCATCGACTCTTTGTCATCGACTCTTCGTCATCGACTCTTCGTCATCGATCCTTCGTCATCGACGCTTCGTCATCGATCCTTCGTCATCGATCCTTCGTCATCGACTCTTCGTCATCGACTCTTCGTCATCGATCCTTCGTCATCGACCCTTCTTCATCGACCCTTCGTCATCGACTCTTCGTCATCGATCCTTCGTCATCGATCCTTCGTCATCGACCCTTCGTCATCGACCCTTCGTCATCGATCCTTCGTCATCGACTCTTCGTCATCGATCCTTCGTCATCGACTCTTTGTCATCGACTCTTCGTCATCGACTCTTCGTCATCGATCCTTCGTCATCGACCCTTCGTCATCGACTCTTCGTCATCGATCCTTCGTCATCGATCCTTCGTCATCGACCCTTCGTCATCGACCCTTCGTCATCGACCCTTCGTCATCGACTCTTCGTCATCGATCCTTCGTCATCGATCCTTCGTCTTCGATCCTTCGTCATCGACTCTTCGTCATCGACTCTTCGTCATTGATCCTTCGTCATCGATCCTTCGTCATCGATCCTTCGTCATCGATCCTTCGTCATCGATCCTTCGTCATCGACTCTTCGTCATTGATCCTTCGTCATCGATCCTTCGTCATCGATCCTTCGTCATCGATCCTTCGTCATCGACCCTTCGTCATCGACTCTTCGTCATCGATCCTTCGTCATCGACTCTTCGTCATCGATCCTTCGTCATCGATCCTTCGTCATCGATCCTTTGTCATCGATCCTTCGTCCTCGACTCTTCGTCATCGATCCTTCGTCATCGATCCTTCGTCATCGACTCTTCGTCATCGATCCTTCGTCATCGATCCTTCGTCATCGATCCTTCGTCATCGATCCTTCGTCATCGATCCTTCGTCATCGATCCTTTGTCATCGATCCTTCGTCATCGACTCTTCGTCATCGACCCTTCGTCATCGATCCTTCGTCATCGACTCTTCGTCATCGACCCTTCGTCATCGATCCTTCGTCATCGACTCTTCGTCATCGACCCTTCGTCATCGACTCTTCGTCATCGACTCTTCGTCATCGATCCTTCGTCATCGATCCTTCGTCATCGACTCTTCGTCATCGACTCTTCGTCATCGATACTTCGTCATCGATCCTTCATCATCGATCCTTCGTCATCGACTCTTCGTCATCGATCCTTCGTCATCGATCCTTCGTCATCGATCCTTCGTCATCGACTCTTCGTCATCGACTCTTCGTCATCGATCCTTCGTCATCGATCCTTCGTCATCGACTCTTCGTCATCGATCCTTCGTCATCGATCGACTCTTCGTCATCGACTCTTTGTCATCGACTCTTTGTCATCGATCCTTCGTCATCGATCCTTCGTCATCGACGCTTCGTCATCGACCCTTCGTCATCGATCCTTCGTCATCGATCCTTCGTCATCGATCCTTCGTCATCGACTCTTCGTCATCGACCCTTCGTCATCGACCCTTCGTCATCGATCCTTCGTCATCGATCCTTCGTCATCGACTCTTCGTCATCGACCCTTCGTCATCGACTCTTCGTCATCGATCCTTCGTCATCGATCCTTCGTCATCGATCCTTCGTCATCGACTCTTCGTCATCGACTCTTCGTCATCGACTCTTCGTCATCGATCCTTCGTCATCGATCCTTCGTCATCGATCCTTCGTCATCGACTCTTCGTCATCGACCCTTCGTCATCGATCCTTCGTCATCGATCCTTCGTCATCGACCCTTCGTCATCGACCCTTCGTCATCGATCCTTCGTCATCGATCCTTCGTCATCGACTCTTCGTCATCGATCCTTCGTCATCGACCCTTCGTCATCGACCCTTCGTCATCGATCCTTCGTCATCGACTCTTCGTCATCGATCCTTCATCATCGACTCTTCGTCATCGACTCTTCGTCATCGACTCTTCGTCATCGATCCTTCGTCATCGATCCTTCGTCATCGACCCTTCGTCATCGACCCTTCGTCATCGATCCTTCGTCATCGACCCTTCGTCATCGATCCTTCGTCATCGATCCTTCGTCATCGACCCTTCGTCATCGATACTTCGTCATCGATCCTTCGTCATCGATCCTTCGTCATCGACTCTTCGTCATCGATCCTTCGTCATCGATCCTTCGTCATCGATCCTTCGTCATCGACTCTTCGTCATCGACTCTTCGTCATCGATCCTTCGTCATCGATCCTTCGTCATCGACTCTTCGTCATCGATCCTTCGTCATCGATCCTTCGTCATCGATCCTTCGTCATCGACCCTTCGTCATCGACCCTTCGTCATCGATCCTTCGTCATCGACCCTTCGTCATCGACCCTTCGTCAACGATCCTTCGTCATCGACTCTTCGTCATCGATCCTTCGTCATCGACCCTTCGTCATCGAACCTTCGTCATCGATCCTTCGTCATCGACCCTTCGTCATCGACTCTTCGTCATCGACCCTTCGTCATCGAACCTTCGTCATCGATCCTTCGTCATCGATCCTTCGTCATCGATCCTTCGTCATCGAACCTTCGTCATCGACCCTTCGTCATCGATCCTTCGTCATCGATCCTTCGTCATCGATCCTTCGTCATCGATCCTTCGTCATCGACCCTTCGTCATCGATCCTTCGTCATCGATCCTTCGTCATCGATCCTTCGTCATCGACTCTTCGTCATCGATCCTTCGTCATCGATCCTTCGTCATCGACCCTTCGTCATCGACCCTTCGTCATCGATCCTTCGTCATCGATCCTTCGTCATCGATCCTTCGTCATCGATCCTTCGTCATCGACCCTTCGTCATCGATCCTTCGTCATCGATCCTTCGTCATCGATCCTTCGTCATCGACTCTTCGTCATCGATCCTTCGTCATCGATCCTTCGTCATCGACCCTTCGTCATCGACCCTTCGTCATCGACCCTTCGTCATCGATCCTTCGTCATCGACCCTTCGTCATCGACCCTTCGTCATCGATCCTTCGTCATCGATCCTTCGTCATCGATCCTTCGTCATCGACTCTTCGTCATCGATCCTTCGTCATCGACTCTTCGTCATCGATCCTTCGTCATCGAACCTTCGTCATCGATCCTTCGTCATCGACTCTTCGTCATCGATCCTTCGTCATCGACTCTTCGTCATCGATCCTTCGTCATCGAACCTTCGTCATCGATCCTTCGTCATCGACTTTTCGTCATCGATCCTTCGTCATCGATCCTTCGTCATCGACCCTTCGTCATCGACCCTTCGTCATCGATCCTTCGTCATCGACTCTTCGTCATCGATCCTTCGTCATCGACTCTTTGTCATCGACTCTTCGTCATCGACTCTTCGTCATCGATCCTTCGTCATCGACGCTTCGTCATCGATCCTTCGTCATCGATCCTTCGTCATCGATCCTTCGTCATCGACTCTTCGTCATCGACTCTTCGTCATCGATCCTTCGTCATCGACCCTTCGTCATCGACCCTTCGTCATCGACTCTTCGTCATCGATCCTTCGTCATCGACTCTTCGTCATCGACCCTTCGTCATCGACCCTTCGTCATCGACTCTTCGTCATCGATCCTTCGTCATCGATCCTTCGTCATCGATCCTTCGTCATCGACACTTCGTCATCGACCCTTCGTCATCGACCCTTCGTCATCGATCCTTCGTCATCGATCCTTCGTCATCGACTCTTCGTCATCGATCCTTCGTCATCGACTCTTCGTCATCGACCCTTCGTCATCGACCCTTCGTCATCGACTCTTCGTCATCGATCCTTCGTCATCGACTCTTCGTCATCGACCCTTCGTCATCGACCCTTCGTCATCGTTCCTTCGTCATCGACTCTTCGTCATCGATCCTTCGTCATCGATCCTTCGTCATCGATCCTTCGTCATCGACCCTTCGTCATCGACCCTTCGTCATCGACTCTTCGTCATCGACCCTTCGTCATCGACTCTTCGTCATCGATCCTTCGTCATCGACCATTCGTCATCGATCCTTCGTCATCGATCCTTCGTCTTCGATCCTTCGTCATCGACTCTTCGTCATCGACTCTTCGTCATCGATCCTTCGTCATCGATCCTTCGTCATCGATCCTTCGTCATCGACTCTTCGTCATCGACTCTTCGTCATCGATCCTTCGTCATCGACCCTTCGTCATCGATCCTTCGTCATCGACTCTTCGTCATCGATCCTTCGTCATCGACCCTTCGTCATCGACTCTTCGTCATCGATCCTTCGTCATCGACTCTTCGTCATCGATCCTTCGTCATCGATCCTTCGTCATCGATTATTTGTCATCGATCCTTCGTCATCGACTCTTCGTCATCGATCCTTCGTCATCGATCCTTCGTCATCGATCCTTCGTCATCGACTCTTCGTCATCGATCCTTCGTCATCGATCCTTCGTCATCGACTCTTCGTCATCGACTCTTCGTCATCGATCCTTCGTCATCGATCCTTCGTCATCGACTCTTCGTCATCGACTCTTCGTCATCGATCCTTCGTCATCGATCCTTCGTCATCGATCCTTCGTCATCGACTCTTCGTCATCGATCCTTCGTCATCGATCCTTCGTCATCGATCCTTCGTCATCGATCCTTCGTCATCGACCCTTCGTCATCGATCCTTCGTCATCGAACCTTCGTCATCGATCCTTCGTCATCGATCCTTCGTCATCGACCCTTCGTCATCGACCCTTCGTCATCGACTCTTCGTCATCGACCCTTCGTCATCGATCCTTCGTCATCGACCCTTCGTCATCGACTCTTCGTCATCGATCCTTCGTCATCGACTCTTCGTCATCGACCCTTCGTCATCGACCCTTCGTCATCGACCCTTCGTCATCGACTCTTCGTCATCGATCCTTCGTCATCGACTCTTCGTCATCGATCCTTCGTCATCGATCCTTCGTCATCGATCCTTCGTCATCGATCCTTCGTCATCGACCCTTCGTCATCGATCCTTCGTCATCGATCCTTCGTCATCGACCCTTCGTCATCGATCCTTCGTCATCGACCCTTCGTCATCGACCCTTCGTCATCGACTCTTCGTCATCGACCCTTCGGCATCGACTCTTCGTCATCGACCCTTCGTCATCGAACCTTCGTCATCGACTCTTCGTCATCGACCCTTCGTCATCGACCCTTCGTCATCGACCCTTCGTCATCGACTCTTCGTCATCGATCCTTCGTCATCGAACCTTCGTCATCGATCCTTCGTCATCGACTCTTCGTCATCGATCCTTCGTCATCGACTCTTCGTCATCGATCCTTCGTCATCGACTCTTCGTCATCGACTCTTCGTCATCGATCCTTCGTCATCGACCCTTCGTCATCGACTCTTCGTCATCGATCCTTCGTCATCGATCCTTCGTCATCGATCCTTCGTCATCGACCCTTCGTCATCGACCCTTCGTCATCGATCCTTCGTCATCGACTCTTCGTCATCGATCCTTCGTCATCGATCCTTCGTCATCGACCCTTCGTCATCGACCCTTCGTCATCTACCCTTCGTCATCGACTCTTCGTCATCGACTCTTCGTCATCGACTCTTCGTCATCGATCCTTCGTCATCGACTCTTCGTCATCGACTCTTCGTCATCGATCCTTCGTCATCGACTCTTCGTCATCGACCCTTCGTCATCGACTCTTCGTCATCGATCCTTCGTCATCGATCCTTCTTCATCGATCCTTCGTCATCGACCCTTCGTCATCGACCCTTCGTCATCGATCCTTCGTCATCGACTCTTCGTCATCGATCCTTCGTCATCGACTCTTTGTCATCGACTCTTCGTCATCGACTCTTCGTCATCGATCCTTCGTCATCGACGCTTCGTCATCGATCCTTCGTCATCGATCCTTCGTCATCGACTCTTCGTCATCGACTCTTCGTCATCGATCCTTCGTCATCGACCCTTCTTCATCGACCCTTCGTCATCGACTCTTCGTCATCGATCCTTCGTCATCGATCCTTCGTCATCGACCCTTCGTCATCGACCCTTCGTCATCGATCCTTCGTCATCGACTCTTCGTCATCGATCCTTCGTCATCGACTCTTTGTCATCGACTCTTCGTCATCGACTCTTCGTCATCGATCCTTCGTCATCGACGCTTCGTCATCGATCCTTCGTCATCGACCCTTCGTCATCGATCCTTCGTCATCGACTCTTCGTCATCGATCCTTCGTCATCGACCCTTCGTCATCGACCCTTCGTCATCGACTCTTCGTCATCGATCCTTCGTCATCGACTCTTCGTCATCGACCCTTCGTCATCGACCCTTCGTCATCGATCCTTCGTCATCGACTCTTCGTCATCGATCCTTCGTCATCGATCCTTCGTCATCGATCCTTCGTCATCGACTCTTCGTCATCGATCCTTCGTCATCGATCCTTCGTCATCGACCCTTCGTCATCGACCCTTCGTCATCGACCCTTCGTCATCGACTCTTCGTCATCGATCCTTCGTCATCGACCCTTCGTCATCGATCCTTCGTCATCGATCCTTCGTCTTCGATCCTTCGTCATCGACTCTTCGTCATCGACTCTTCGTCATTGATCCTTCGTCATCGATCCTTCGTCATCGATCCTTCGTCATCGATCCTTCGTCATCGACTCTTCGTCATTGATCCTTCGTCATCGATCCTTCGTCATCGATCCTTCGTCATCGATCCTTCGTCATCGACCCTTCGTCATCGACTCTTCGTCATCGATCCTTCGTCATCGACTCTTCGTCATCGATCCTTCGTCATCGATCCTTCGTCATCGATCCTTTGTCATCGATCCTTCGTCCTCGACTCTTCGTCATCGATCCTTCGTCATCGATCCTTCGTCATCGACTCTTCGTCATCGATCCTTCGTCATCGATCCTTCGTCATCGATCCTTCGTCATCGATCCTTCGTCATCGATCCTTCGTCATCGATCCTTTGTCATCGATCCTTCGTCATCGACTCTTCGTCATCGACCCTTCGTCATCGATCCTTCGTCATCGACTCTTCGTCATCGACCCTTCGTCATCGATCCTTCGTCATCGACTCTTCGTCATCGACCCTTCGTCATCGACTCTTCGTCATCGACTCTTCGTCATCGATCCTTCGTCATCGATCCTTCGTCATCGACTCTTCGTCATCGACTCTTCGTCATCGATACTTCGTCATCGATCCTTCATCATCGATCCTTCGTCATCGACTCTTCGTCATCGATCCTTCGTCATCGATCCTTCGTCATCGATCCTTCGTCATCGACTCTTCGTCATCGACTCTTCGTCATCGATCCTTCGTCATCGATCCTTCGTCATCGACTCTTCGTCATCGATCCTTCGTCATCGATCGACTCTTCGTCATCGACTCTTTGTCATCGACTCTTTGTCATCGATCCTTCGTCATCGATCCTTCGTCATCGACGCTTCGTCATCGACCCTTCGTCATCGATCCTTCGTCATCGATCCTTCGTCATCGATCCTTCGTCATCGACTCTTCGTCATCGACCCTTCGTCATCGACCCTTCGTCATCGATCCTTCGTCATCGATCCTTCGTCATCGACTCTTCGTCATCGACCCTTCGTCATCGACTCTTCATCATCGATCCTTCGTCATCGATCCTTCGTCATCGATCCTTCGTCATCGATCCTTCGTCATCGACTCTTCGTCATCGACTCTTCGTCATCGACTCTTCGTCATCGATCCTTCGTCATCGATCCTTCGTCATCGATCCTTCGTCATCGACTCTTCGTCATCGACCCTTCGTCATCGATCCTTCGTCATCGATCCTTCGTCATCGACCCTTCGTCATCGACCCTTCGTCATCGATCCTTCGTCATCGATCCTTCGTCATCGACTCTTCGTCATCGATCCTTCGTCATCGACCCTTCGTCATCGACCCTTCGTCATCGATCCTTCGTCATCGACTCTTCGTCATCGATCCTTCATCATCGACTCTTCGTCATCGACTCTTCGTCATCGACTCTTCGTCATCGATCCTTCGTCATCGATCCTTCGTCATCGACCCTTCGTCATCGACCCTTCGTCATCGATCCTTCGTCATCGACCCTTCGTCATCGATCCTTCGTCATCGATCCTTCGTCATCGACCCTTCGTCATCGATCCTTCGTCATCGATCCTTCGTCATCGACTCTTCGTCATCGACCTTCGTCATCGACCCTTCGTCATCGATCCTTCGTCATCGATCCTTCGTCATCGACTCTTCGTCATCGACCCTTCGTCATCGACCCTTCGTCATCGACTCTTCGTCATCGATCCTTCGTCATCGACCCTTCGTCATCGATCCTTCGTCATCGATCCTTCGTCATCGACCCTTCGTCATCGATCCTTCGTCATCGATCCTTCGTCATCGACTCTTCGTCATCGACCCTTCGTCATCGATCCTTCGTCATCGACCCTTCGTCATCGATCCTTCGTCATCGACCCTTCGTCATCGACTCTTCGTCATCGATCCTTCGTCATCGACCCTTCGTCATCGACCCTTCGTCATCGACTCTTCGTCATCGATCCTTCGTCATCGACTCTTCGTCATCGACCCTTCGTCATCGACTCTTCGTCATCGATCCTTCGTCATCGATCCTTCGTCATCGACCCTTCGTCATCGACTCTTCGTCATCGATCCTTCGTCATCGACTCTTCGTCATCGATCCTTCGTCATCGATCCTTCGTCATCGATCCTTCGTCATCGACTCTTCGTCATCGACCCTTCGTCATCGACTCTTCGTCATCGATCCTTCGTAATCGACTCTTCGTCATCGACTCTTCGTCATCGATCCTTCGTCATCGACCCTTCGTCATCGATCCTTCGTCATCGACCCTTCGTCATCGACTCTTCGTCATCGATCCTTCGTCATCGACTCTTCGTCATCGATCCTTCGTCATCGATCCTTCGTCATCGATCCTTCGTCATCGACTCTTCGTCATCGACTCTTCGTCATCGATCCTTCGTCATCGACCCTTCGTCATCGACCCTTCGTCATCGATCCTTCGTCATCGACCCTTCGTCATCGATCCTTCGTCATCGATCCTTCGTCATCGACCCTTCGTCATCGATCCTTCGTCATCGATCCTTCGTCATCGACCCTTCGTCATCGACTCTTCGTCATCGATCCTTCGTCATCGACTCTTCGTCATCGATCCTTCGTCATCGACTCTTCGTCATCGACCCTTCGTCATCGATCCTTCGTCATCGATCCTTCGTCATCGACTCTTCGTCATCGATCCTTCGTCATCGATCCTTCGTCATCGACCCTTCGTCATCGATCCTTCGTCATCGATCCTTCGTCATCGACTCTTCGTCATCGACCCTTCGTCATCGATCCTTCGTCATCGACCCTTCGTCATCGACCCTTCGTCATCGATCCTTCGTCATCGATCCTTCGTCATCGACCCTTCGTCATCGACCCTTCGTCATCGATCCTTCGTCATCGACTCTTCGTCATCGACCCTTCGTCATCGATCCTTCGTCATCGACTCTTCGTCATCGACTCTTCGTCATCGATCCTTCGTCATCGATCCTTCGTCATCGACCCTTCGTCATCGACCCTTCGTCATCGACTCTTCGTCATCGATCCTTCGTCATCGATCCTTCGTCATCGACCCTTCGTCATCGACTCTTCGTCATCGATCCTTCGTCATCGACTCTTCGTCATCGATCCTTCGTCATCGACTCTTCGTCATCGACCCTTCGTCATCGATCCTTCGTCATCGATCCTTCGTCATCGACTCTTCGTCATCGATCCTTCGTCATCGATCCTTCGTCATCGACCCTTCGTCATCGATCCTTCGTCATCGATCCTTCGTCATCGACTCTTCGTCATCGACCCTTCGTCATCGATCCTTCGTCATCGACCCTTCGTCATCGACTCTTCGTCATCGATCCTTCGTCATCGATCCTTCGTCATCGATCCTTCGTCATCGACTCTTCGTCATCGACTCTTCGTCATCGATCCTTCGTCATCGATCCTTCGTCATCGACTCTTCGTCATCGATCCTTCGTCATCGATCCTTCGTCATCGATCCTTCGTCATCGACCCTTCGTCATCGACTCTTCGTCATCGATCCTTCGTCATCGATCCTTCGTCATCGATCCTTTGTCATCGATCCTTTGTCATCGACTCTTCGTCATCGACCCTTCGTCATCGATCCTTCGTCATCGACTCTTCGTCATCGACCCTTCGTCATCGATCCTTCGTCATCGACTCTTCGTCATCGACCCTTCATCATCGACTCTTCGTCATCGACTCTTCGTCATCGATCCTTCGTCATCGACGCTTCGTCATCGATCCTTCGTCATCGATCCTTCGTCATCGACGCTTCGTCATCGATTCTTCGTCATCGATCCTTCGTCATCGACTCTTCGTCATCGATCCTTCGTCATCGACGCTTCGTCATCGATCCTTCGTCATCGATCCTTCGTCATCGACTCTTCGTCATCGACTCTTCGTCATCGACTCTTCGTCATCGATCCTTCGTCATCGATCCTTCGTCATCGATCCTTCGTCATCGACTCTTCGTCATCGATCCTTCGTCATCGATCCTTCGTCATCGACCCTTCGTCATCGACCCTTCGTCATCGATCCTTCGTCATCGATCCTTCGACATCGACCCTTCGTCATCGACCCTTCGTCATCGATCCTTCGTCATCGATCCTTCGTCATCGACCCTTCGTCATCGACCCTTCGTCATCGATCCTTCGTCATCGACTCTTCGTCATCGACCCTTCGTCATCGATCCTTCGTCATCGACCCTTCGTCATCGACCCTTCGTCATCGATCCTTCGTCATCGACCCTTCGTCATCGACCCTTCGTCAACGATCCTTCGTCATCGACTCTTCGTCATCGATCCTTCGTCATCGACCCTTCGTCATCGAACCTTCGTCATCGATCCTTCGTCATCGACCCTTCGTCATCGACTCTTCGTCATCGACCCTTCGTCATCGATCCTTCGTCATCGACTCTTCGTCATCGATCCTTCGTCATCGATCCTTCGTCATCGATCCTTCGTCATCGATCCTTCGTCATCGAACCTTCGTCATCGACCCTTCGTCATCGATCCTTCGTCATCGACCCTTCGTCATCGACCCTTCGTCATCGATCCTTCGTCATCGATCCTTCGTCATCGATCCTTCGTCATCGACCCTTCGTCATCGACTCTTCGTCATCGATCCTTCGTCATCGACTCTTCGTCATCGACACTTCGTCATCGATCCTTCGTCATCGACTCTTCGTCATCGATCCTTCGTCATCGAACCTTCGTCATCGATCCTTCGTCATCGACTCTTCGTCATCGATCCTTCGTCATCGACTCTTCGTCATCGATCCTTCGTCATCGACTCTTCGTCATCGACCCTTCGTCATCGACCCTTCGTCATCGATCCTTCGTCATCGAACCTTCGTCATCGATCCTTCGTCATCGACTCTTCGTCATCGATCCTTCGTCATCGACTCTTCGTCATCGATCCTTCGTCATCGACTCTTCGTCATCGACCCTTCGTCATCGAACCTTCGTCATCGATCCTTCGTCATCGACTTTTCGTCATCGATCCTTCGTCATCGATCCTTCGTCATCGACCCTTCGTCATCGACCCTTCGTCATCGATCCTTCGTCATCGACTCTTCGTCATCGATCCTTCGTCATCGACTCTTTGTCATCGACTCTTCGTCATCGACTCTTCGTCATCGATCCTTCGTCATCGACGCTTCGTCATCGATCCTTCGTCATCGATCCTTCGTCATCGACTCTTCGTCATCGACTCTTCGTCATCGATCCTTCGTCATCGACCCTTCGTCATCGACCCTTCGTCATCGACTCTTCGTCATCGATCCTTCGTCATCGACTCTTCGTCATCGACCCTTCGTCATCGACCCTTCGTCATCGACTCTTCGTCATCGATCCTTCGTCATCGACCCTTCGTCATCGACTCTTCGTCATCGATCCTTCGTCATCGATCCTTCGTCATCGACACTTCGTCATCGACCCTTCGTCATCGATCCTTGGTCATCGACTCTTCGTCATCGACTCTTCGTCATCGATCCTTCGTCATCGACTCTTCGTCATCGACCCTTCGTCATCGACCCTTCGTCATCGACCCTTCGTCATCGACTCTTCGTCATCGATCCTTCGTCATCGACTCTTCGTCATCGACCCTTCGTCATCGACCCTTCGTCATCGTTCCTTCGTCATCGACTCTTCGTCATCGATCCTTCGTCATCGATCCTTCGTCATCGATCCTTCGTCATCGACTCTTCGTCATCGACTCTTCGTCATCGACTCTTCGTCATCGATCCTTCGTCATCGACCCTTCGTCATCGTTCCTTCGTCATCGACTCTTCGTCATCGATCCTTCGTCATCGATCCTTCGTCATCGATCCTTCGTCATCGACTCTTCGTCATCGATCCTTCGTCATCGACTCTTCGTCATCGACCCTTCGTCATCGACCCTTCGTCATCGTTCCTTCGTCATCGACTCTTCGTCATCGACCCTTCGTCATCGACTCTTCGTCATCGATCCTTCGTCATCGATCCTTCGTCATCGATCCTTCGTCATCGACCCTTCGTCATCGATCCTTCGTCATCGACTCTTCGTCATCGATCCTTCGTCATCGACTCTTCGTCATCGACCCTTCGTCATCGACCCTTCGTCATCGTTCCTTCGTCATCGACTCTTCGTCATCGACCCTTCGTCATCGACTCTTCGTCATCGATCCTTCGTCATCGATCCTTCGTCATCGACTCTTCGTCATCGACCCTTCGTCATCGATCCTTCGTCATCGACTCTTCGTCATCGACCCTTCGTCATCGACCCTTCGTCATCGTTCCTTCGTCATCGACTCTTCGTCATCGACCCTTCGTCATCGACTCTTCGTCATCGATCCTTCGTCATCGATCCTTCGTCATCGATCCTTCGTCATCGACCCTTCGTCATCGACCCTTCGTCATCGACTCTTCGTCATCGACCCTTCGTCATCGACCCTTCGTCATCGATCCTTCGTCATCGACTCTTCGTCATCGATCCTTCGTCATCGACTCTTCGTCATCGACCCTTCGTCATCGACTCTTCGTCATCGACCCTTCGTCATCGATCCTTCGTCATCGAACCTTCGTCATCGATCCTTCGTCATCGATCCTTCGTCATCGACTCTTCGTCATCGATCCTTCGTCATCGACTCTTCGTCATCGATCCTTCGTCATCGACTCTTCGTCATCGACCCTTCGTCATCGAACCTTCGTCATCGATCCTTCGTCATCGACTTTTCGTCATCGATCCTTCGTCATCGATCCTTCGTCATCGACCCTTCGTCATCGACCCTTCGTCATCGATCCTTTGTCATCGACTCTTCGTCATCGATCCTTCGTCATCGACTCTTTGTCATCGACTCTTCGTCATCGACTCTTCGTCATCGATCCTTCGTCATCGACGCTTCGTCATCGATCCTTCGTCATCGATCCTTCGTCATCGATCCTTCGTCATCGACTCTTCGTCATCGACTCTTCGTCATCGATCCTTCGTCATCGACCCTTCGTCATCGACCCTTCGTCATCGACTCTTCGTCATCGATCCTTCGTCATCGACCCTTCGTCATCGACTCTTCGTCATCGATCCTTCGTCATCGACCCTTCGTCATCGACCCTTCGTCATCGACCCTTCGTCATCGACCCTTCGTCATCGACCCTTCGTCATCGACTCTTCGTCATCGACTCTTCGTCATCGACCCTTCGTCATCGACCCTTCGTCATCGACCCTTCGTCATCGACTCTTCGTCATCGATCCTTCGTCATCGACCCTTCGTCATCGACTCTTCGTCATCGATCCTTCGTCATCGATCCTTCGTCATCGACACTTCGTCATCGACCCTTCGTCATCGACCCTTCGTCATCGATCCTTCGTCATCGATCCTTCGTCATCGACTCTTCGTCATCGATCCTTCGTCATCGACTCTTCGTCATCGACCCTTCGTCATCGACCCTTCGTCATCGACCCTTCGTCATCGACTCTTCGTCATCGATCCTTCGTCATCGACTCTTCGTCATCGACCCTTCGTCATCGTTCCTTCGTCATCGACTCTTCGTCATCGATCCTTCGTCATCGATCCTTCGTCATCGATCCTTCGTCATCGACCCTTCGTCATCGACCCTTCGTCATCGACTCTTCGTCATCGACCCTTCGTCATCGACTCTTCGTCATCGATCCTTCGTCATCGACCCTTCGTCATCGATCCTTCGTCATCGATCCTTCGTCTTCAATCCTTCGTCATCGACTCTTCGTCATCGACTCTTCGTCATCGATCCTTCGTCATCGATCCTTCGTCATCGATCCTTCGTCATCGACTCTTCGTCATCGACTCTTCGTCATCGATCCTTCGTCATCGACCCTTCGTCATCGATCCTTCGTCATCGACTCTTCGTCATCGATCCTTCGTCATCGACCCTTCGTCATCGACTCTTCGTCATCGATCCTTCGTCATCGACTCTTCGTCATCGATCCTTCGTCATCGATCCTTCGTCATCGATTATTTGTCATCGATCCTTCGTCATCGACTCTTCGTCATCGATCCTTCGTCATCGATCCTTCGTCATCGATCCTTCGTCATCGATCCTTCGTCATCGACTCTTCGTCATCGATCCTTCGTCATCGATCCTTCGTCATCGACTCTTCGTCATCGACTCTTCGTCATCGATCCTTCGTCATCGATCCTTCGTCATCGACTCTTCGTCATCGACTCTTCGTCATCGATCCTTCGTCATCGATCCTTCGTCATCGATCCTTCGTCATCGACTCTTCGTCATCGACTCTTCGTCATCGATCCTTCGTCATCGATCCTTCGTCATCGACCCTTCGTCATCGACTCTTCGTCATCGACTCTTCGTCATCGATCCTTCGTCATCGACCCTTCGTCATCGACCCTTCGTCATCGATCCTTCGTCATCGATCCTTCGTCATCGATCCTTCGTCATCGACTCTTCGTCATCGACTCTTCGTCATCGATCCTTCGTCATCGATCCTTCGTCATCGATCCTTCGTCATCGACCCTTCGTCATCGACCCTTCGTCATCGACTCTTCGTCATCGACCCTTCGTCATCGATCCTTCGTCATCG
>NW_027251856.1:0-35579 GCF_044704955.1 Pristiophorus japonicus
GCAGAGTCAGCATGGTTTTATGAAAAGGAAATCATGTTTGACAAATTTGCTGGAATTCTTTTGAGGATGTAATGAGTGGTGTGGATAAGGGGGAAACCAGTGGATGTGGTGTATTTGGATTTCTAGAAGGCATTCGATGAGGTGCCACAGAAAAGGTTACTGCACAAGATAAATATTCACGGGGTTGGGGGTAATATATTAGCATGGATAGAGGATTGGCTAACTAACAGGAAACAGAGAGTCGGGATAAAAGGGTAATTTTCTGGTTGGCAAACAGTGACTAGTGGGGTGCCACAGGGATCTGTGCTGGGTCCTCAACTATTTACAATCTATATTCATGAATTGGATGAAGGGACCAAATGTAATGTAGCCAAGTTTGCTGATGATGCAAAGATGGGTGGGAAAGCAAATTGTGAGGAGGACACAAAAAATCTGCAAAGGGATATAGACAGGCTAAGTGAGTGGGCAAAAATTTGGCAGATGGAATATAATGTGGGAAAATGTGAGGTTATCCACTTTGGCAGAAAAAATAGAAAATCAAATTACCATTTAAATGGACAAAAATTGCGAAGTGTTGCAGTACAGAGAGACCTGGGGGTCCTTGTGCATGAAACACCAAAAGTTAGTATACAGGTACAGCAAGTAATCAGGAAGGCAAATGGAACATTGGCTTTTATTGCAAGGGGGATAGAGTATAAAAGCAGAGAGGCCCTGCTACAACTGTACAGGGTATTGGTGAGGCCACACCTGGAATACTGCGTGCAGTTTTGGTCTCCATATTTACGAAAGGATATACTTGCATTGGAGGCTGTTCAGAGAAGGTTCACTAGGTTGATTCTGGAGATGAGGGGGTTGACTTATGAAGGTAGGTTGGGCCTAGAGGTGATCTTATCGAAACATATATGATAATGAGGGGGCTCCACAAGGTGGATGCAGAAAGAATATTTCCACTCATTGAGGAAACTCAAAGTAGGGGTTATAGTCTCAGAATAAGGGGCCGCCTATTTAAAACTGGAGGAATTTCTTCTCCGGGTTATAAATCTATGGAATTCTCTGCCCCAGAGAGCTGTGGAGGCTGGGTCATTGAATAAGTTTAAGGCAGAGATAGACAGATTTTTGAGCGATAAGGGAGTAAAGGGTTATGGGGAGCGGACGGGGAAGTGGAGCTGCGTCCATGATCAAATCAGCCATGATCTTATTGAATGGCGGAGCAGGCTCAGTGAGCCAAATGGCCTACTCCTATTATGTTCTTATATACTACATTGTAATGGATTATGTGAATTATTCAGGATTCGGACTGAAATCTGACTTCCAAATTCAGTGTTGCTTTTATGTGAATCAAAGTTGCTTCTTGTTGATGCAAAGGTAGTGGGGTTACATTGCTCAAAATCTCTGAAGTGATCTTCCTGATAGGAACTTTTGAAAGTTGAAATGTATAACTGTTTTTGAAAGCCTGGGTTTGATTCTTCTGTGGATAGGATGTTTTTCCTGATTTGGTTTACCTACCTATTTAAAATTCATGTAACTTATTTGTTTAAGCAAAATTAGGTTTGTTGTAGCAGAAACTCCTCCCTAAAATTAGTGTGGGGGTTATGTACAACATTAGTCATTCATAGAGATCTGCTTAATTATCCATTTATAAGCCCCAATTAATATTTACTGAGTGAAACGATTGAGAAAGCACCACTAGTATATACACTATGAAAACATTTTTGGGGGTGGGAGAAACATTGAATGTTCGTGGCAAGCAATGAAATGTATTTTGTAACCAATATCTAAACTTTTTTTAAATGGTAACCGAGTAGCCTATATTTGGAAATATGCAAGTTTTAACATGTTAGGAATCACAGTATGCTGTCTGTTCCTAATATTTCATTGAATTAACTGGATCTTTTGTTTGTTTTGGACTTTTGCATTTTTCAAAATGTGCAGTTTTGTATTTTCAAGATTTAAATTAAGAGAATCGTGACTGAAACTATGCCATAACCTTTATCAAAATATAAAATATTTCTCAATTTTATCTGCACGGGTTTAAAAGATTGTACAATCCCTTGGCTCAAATGGTCAGTTTAAAAAAATCATTTAGTCTTTCTACAAGTACTGAGAGTATTGTCAATTGTGAAATGTGTTGAACATATTAAGTAGTACAGTTTAAGTGTTGAAATAGTTTAATGCAATAAAGAAACAATGGGAGCAAATGCAACATTTTTGAAAAAAGTTTCTTGATTGCTTCATTGCCATAACAAGAAGCTTGTCTACTATTTTCTGATTGTTTGAGTAGCATCTATACTGGAGTTTAATGTTGAAGGGGAAGTGTATTACGCCTAAATTATCCCATATTTTGCTCAACGGCAAAGGAACAGCCGTTCACCTCACTGACAGCACCCACAGACTTTTTGCAGGCTTGTCAGCATAGTGCCCTCCAGGGGATCTGTGAACAGAGCAAGTCAAAACGAGGCTCTTCAACCAATCAGATTGAAAAATCTTCACTGCGACAAGCATTCTAAACCAGGAAATATAAATTAGATTTAGATGATGCACAGAAAGAGAAATAAAGATCGAGAGACACAGATCATATTAAGAAAGTGAGATTTTTAAAAAAGACAGAAAAGGTTTAAAAAAAATAGTTTTTATTTCTTTTTGAATCTTCAACGCTAAATTTCATCTGAGGGAATGCGGCTCCACACTTGTAAAATTATTTTTTTGGGGCCAGAAAGGTTGTTCAGTAATTAGCATTTATCACGTGGTTTAAAAACTCACTCCTGAATGCATCAGCCCTAACTTTTTCAGCAGTTTTTAGTGTGGAACTCTTGGGCAAGTACAGCAAATTCAACCCGTTGCAGTCAGCTCAATGGCGAGTCAATCGGCAAGGACTGCAATGATGCACCCTGTGGAGGAACAGAGTATCTCGGACAGCAACCTCTGGATTTCCACGTTTAACTGCGCATGTGCTTACACCATAATTTGCTGTCCGATTTTCTCCATTGTAATGGTGAGCGCTGATTGTTATTCTTGTCGCAAATTCTGGGCCAATATTCTGAAGCTTTTTAGTGATGACATGGAGAATACTTACCATAGTCCATTTTCCATTCATAAAGCGATTTAAATGGGACTTCATTATTATATTGGAATGACCGTTCCCAGCTTGCCTCTAGGAACCAATATGGAGAAACACCATTTAGTAAGCAGAAATCTCCCATTTGTAAAGTTTATGTCAGTCTGCAGTTGAGTCCTTTTATGATCTTTATCACAGATGTACTTGTAAGAGCTGAAAATAATTCACAGAATGCATTGCAAAATGATGTGTATGCAGTCTACTTTGTACTGTTGTATGTATATAGCTGCCTGATGGTAACATTTTTAAGTTGCAAGGTTTCCAGTAGCTTCTTTAATTTGGAAATATTGCTGGTCCGAACAGTACTCTTAAAATCCCTTATTCAAAACACTCCTTCATTCTGACAGAGACCTGCTTTATCTAGTAACTTAATACTTTTTTATTCGTTCACGGGACATGGGTGGTGAAGGTATTCCCACAGCGCTGACTTTGTCATAGTGGTTTGGTACAACTGAGTGGCTTGTTGGGCCATTTCAGAGGCAAGTTAAGAATCACATTGCTGTGGGTTTGGAGTCACATATAGGTCAGACTGCGTAAGCACGGCAGATTAGTGAACCAGATCAGGTTTTGCGACAATCGCAAACAGTTGTACGGTCACTATTATACTACTAGCTTTTTAAAAAAAATTCCAGATTCTTTTAATTAATTGAATTTAAATTCCCCTAGCTGCCATGGTGGGATTTGAACTCTCATCAGCAGATCATTAGTCCAGGTCTAGATTGCTAGTCCAGTAACATAACCACTATGCTACTGTACCCTTGTGTCTTTAAAATGTAATGGGATCTTTTAACAGATATAACTCGGGGGCTGCAAGCAGCGCTGTCCTGGTGTGCAACATTTACAGTATTCCCTTTTTAGCAGTTCTTACGATCTAGCCCAGCATGTTCTGTGCCAAAGCATGGAATGGTAGTAAGTGGATTCCAGCTCCCACTTTGTCCAGTGAGGGGAGAATATTGGAGGTAAGTTCATCACAATATTGTCTCGACAAGAGTGGCATCAGTAGAAGAATGGTGGTGTGAGGACGTGGAGAAAGGGATATATAAAAGTGTAAGGTGAGAAACCACAAAATCATCATATACCACATATTGATGCTGAAGCTCTCATCCATGCCATTGTTACTTCTAGACTTCACTATTCCAATGCTCTCTTGGCCGGCCTCCCATCTTCCACCCTACATAAACTTGTGCTCACAAAATTGTGCTGACCAAGTCGCATTCACCCATCACCTCTATGCTTGCTGACCATCACTGGCTCCCGGTCCAACAATGCCTCAGTTTTAAAATCCTCACCCTTGTTTTCAAATCCCTCCACGGCCTTGCCCCTCCTTATCTTTGTAACCACCTCCAACCCTTACAAGCCTTGAAGTTCTCTGCGCTCTTCCAATTCTGGCCTCTTGCACATCCCCAATTTTAATCGCTTCCTCTATGGCGGCCATGCTTTCAGCTGCCTTGGCCCTTAGCTCTGGAATTCCCTCCCTAAACCTCTCTACCTCTCCTACTTTAAGATGCTCCTTAAAAGCTACCTCTTTGATATCTGTCCTGATATCTCCTGTGGTTCGGTGTCAAAGATGTTTTTGTTGATATTGCTCTTGTTAAGCGCCACGGGATGTTTTGCTACAAAATGTGGTATATAAATGTAAGTTGTTCAATCTCTTCCGATGAAGAACGTTTCGCTATAAGTGCTAGTTTATGCTTCGCTGAACATGCCCCTTTTTGCTAGTGTAGATTTTGCATAACTCAGTCGTACATTCAACATGTTTCACAATTGGCAATGTAGTGTCTGCATTTATAACAACAATTTGTATTATTATAGCACCTTTTAACATTGAAATGTCCCAAGGCGCTTCACAGGAGTATTGAGATTTTTTTTTAAAATTGACACTGAATCACGCATGTTTCTATTAAAGGGATCAAGGGGTATAGAGAGAAAGCAGGAAAGGGGTACTGAGGGAATGATCAGCCATGATCTTACTGAATGGTGGTGCAGTCTCAAAGGGCCGAATGGCCTACTCCTGCACCTATTTTCTATGTTTCTATAAGGAGAAATTAGGGTCAACGAGGTAGGTTTTAAGGAGGAAAGAGAGGCGGAGAGGTTTAGACCAGAAATTCCAGAGCTTAGGGCCGAGGCAACAAAAGGCATGGCCACCAATGATTGAGCGATTATAATCAGGGATGCTCCAGATGGCAGTATTAGAGGAGCACAGACATATCGGGGGGGGGGGGGGGGGGGGGGGCTGGAGGAGATTAGAGATAGGGCTGAGCGAGGCCATGGGGGATTTGAAAACATGGATGAGAATTTTGAAATCAAGGTGTTGCTTAACTGGGAGCCAATGTTGGTCAGTGAGCACAGGGGTGATGGGTGAGCAGAACTTGGTCCAAGTTAGGATCACCTCTAATTTACGTAGTAGAATGTGGGAGGCCAGCCAGGGAGTGTGTTGGACTAGTCAAGTCTAGACGTAACAAAGGCATGGATGAGGGCTTCAGTAGCGGATGAGCTGAGGCAAAGGTGGAGACAAGCGATGTTACGGAGATGGAAATAGGCGGTCTTAGTTATGCTGTGGATATGTGGTCGGAAGCTCATTTCAGGGTCAAAAATGACACCAAGGTTAGTATGCTGCCAGAAATCCATTTGTGTATGTTCTGATGTACTGCAGTAGAAATTAAAACACTTTCTCAGAAAGCTGCAAGTCTGTTATAATATCCTCAGATCAGATAAGAGTAATATTTTGGAGTTAAACCGACCGTAGGGTCGAGCACATACTTCTGACGATGTGGATCTTGCCCATTAAATGAGTACCCAATAGCTACCAGAAATGCTGCAATCTTAGATTAATCATTTCTTAGCCTTCTCCATATTGCACTCATAATAAGATATTAAAATAAAGTACAACATTTCACTAGTACAGGTATCAGTGAACAGTCGCCTCTGAGTCAGAAAGTTGTGGGTTCAAGTCCCACTCCAGGGACTTGAGCACAACAAATCTAGGCTGAGGGAACACTGCACTGTCAGAGAGGTGCCGTCTTTCGGATGAGGTGATAAACCAAGTCTGCTCTCAAGTGGACCTAAAAGATCCCATGGCACTATTTCGAAGAAGAGCAGGGGAATTAGCCCTGGTGTTCTGGGCCCAATATCTATCCCTCAATCAAAATAACAAAAAAAATAGATTATCTGGTCATTATCACATTGCTGTTTGTTGGAGCTTGCTGTGCGCAAATTGGCTGCCGCATTTCCTATATTATAAGTGACTACACTCCAAAAGTACTTCATTGGCTGTAAGCACTTTGAGACGTCTGGTGGTCATGAAAGGCGCTACATAAATCCAAGTCTTTATCTGCACGGCCATTTTCCGTGTCTGGCTAAATTCCGTGTCGGGATTTATGTTGGAGTCTCTAACAGAACTTTTTTTTGCAGTCTGTTCTTCATAACATATGCCCAGCCAGTGCGAACATGTTTGCTTACCATGATGTCTGTGAAATAAAGCAGCTTATTCATTCATATCTATTCTTGTCTCACCATGTTTTCTTGGTCCACCTTTGTACATGTATGGAAGATATGAATATCCAGTACAGGTCACAGCTACTATTGTTACATCCCTTGGTTATGCTATCGTACAGTTAGACAGTAAGGTGGGGATTGGGCAGTACGGACACACCCCTAAATGTAAGATGCTCAGACCACACACCTAACTAGCACCTAATACAAAGATATCTACAGCAAGATCCTAAACTTGTAGCAGGTTATAGACTACTCTTTACATGCAGACACCTGTGTAGTGTGGTTTGGTTTTTGCATGAAGTTAACGTACATAAAATCAACTGTCTTTTAAATTCTGACAGGAAACATGGATTGTGTCACCTTTTGTTTTATGCAAAATGTCTAAGTTAATTGGAGCTGGGCAACTTTAAAAAAAATTTGAATGCAGTTCAGCAGATGCCTTGATATGTGTGCATTATAGATTTCAGAATATGCATGTATTTTGGTTACAAAAAAGATTTTTGAAAAATGTCCAAGAAATCTTTTGTACTAATGTCATTTCTTCAGAGCATTATTTTCGGGAGAAATTATTCCAGGCTCACCATTCCTTTTCAACAAGACTTGCTGTTACATGCATCTCTCTCTCCTCCCTATGGGCTTAAATTTCCCCATGAGTTGCGCCGTTTTTTTTGGTGTAACTTGATTTTTCTGGTGTATCTTTTTAGTTGCAAATATGGCCATTTAATTTGCGCCAGTGTAAGTGAGTTAGTTGATTAGGTTTTTTGTTAGGTCAGTTTTTTTTTCAAAAGCCACTTCCAGCCACTTACACCATTTATGCCAATTTGGCCAGAAAAAAGTTGTACTAAACTAACTTAGGGCAGCGTATGTGTCCACTTTTGTCCGTACAGAAAGCTTACAGTTAAGGAATCGGCGCAAGTAACTACATTTAAAGCACCAAAGCACAAGAAGTAATAAGCAGTTAATTCACAAATAAAATAGAAGGAACCCTGCACCTAAAGCACCAAGACCAAAGTAATAAGCAATCAATAAATAACAAATAAAAAAATAGAAGGAACCCTGCACCTAAAGCACCAAAATCAATCAGTAAATAACAAATAAAAAATATAAGTCCTACCTCAGGGAACGCAGCGGGCCGTCGATGAGGGAGCCCATTTGGCCAGGGCCAGGGACAACGTGCTTCGGCCCCTCCCACACCGCCTGCAGCGCGCGTTTGCAGAAACGGCCTGAAGGGGAAAATGGGAAGGCTTCTCTTCCCACGAGCGGGCCCCTTTGAAATAACGGGTCGACGCTCGTCCCAACCCGCGTAGCAGCCCTCGAAGTATTAGACGGAGATGGATGGCAAGGTATAATGATCTTTACGGACGTCTGGGAATACTTCTCATCACAGCCGCCTGTGAGTGGGGATGTTCCCTGAATAGCAAAATTGTACATTTATACATTTCATAGATCCCTTCGCCCCCCCTTCCCCCCCCCCCCCCCCCCCCCCGGGATGACCTCCCTCGATCTCTAATTGGGTTACCTTATTAGTAATATTTTGGATTGACAGACCAAGATCTCAAGGCAACTTTTAGACCTTAACTGGGATAACCTCATTGGGTTAGAGTTTGCTGATCGTATGTAGCGTCGAAAAGTCTGTTTGAGTCTATTCACAGAGTCTTATCTTGTCGGACCTTAATGTTATCTGGTGTTTTGGTACATCAGTGTTGAATCAGAGGCCTCTGGGTTCTTGGTGCTGGAATATGTTAGAATGTGAGGTCAGCCACAGACCTTCTGCCCCTTTTGCTGAGCCAATGTAGAAGCCGGCACTTTAAACCTTGTTTCGCTTATACCCCTAATGCCAATTTTCTCTTACAATTCCCCCCCTTTGGCCCTTAGCTGTAGGCCATATTCCCCGGAAGCTACTTCCCTGTGGGCAAGTTCCAGATATGTCCATTCGCCTGGGTGGCCATCTCCCAAACTTCAGAACCTCCTGTGACTTCTCCTGCAGGGCTATATAAGGTAAGTCATTCCTGCAGGACTGTTTAAATTTTCGTCCCTTATTGTCTTAATCATAGTGCACACCCTAGCGTGTCATTGACCTGTTTAATTCTTGCACAGGTTAACCCTACCAGTACTATCAGGACCAGGCCCTGTATTGCTACAAGTACATGCGATATAATCCTTATCCATGGGTGAATCTGAATATTAAGTCCAATGTTCCACAGTTTTGAGTACCAAGGCTAGTCAGCCAACTTTGCGTTAGTGTCTCTTTGTAGGTTGTCTATTTCTTCCATCAGCCGGATATACTGTTGTCTTTGGTTTTAGATTCCTTGCACCAATTGTAATTGTTCCTCACTTAATTTTCCTTGCGGTTCCCATACCGCCTCCTTGTACCCTTCTCGGAGGGTATCCGTTACCGTTCCGTGGATAATATCCGTTGTCTCGGGATGTATGTGGTATCCATTTATATCTGTTTCCCATGGGCCTGTAACAGAAGTTAGGGTTGGTGATGACACGGGATGACTCCTCCCCTGGTTTTAATCGTCAAGTTGGCTGCTCCTGTGCTCACGCACCAATCTCCATTCCCTTGTGGAGCAGCAATTGTTTCGGAATCGCGTTCGAGAGGAGTGATACTCAGCATGCATCCATTTGTTTGGTAGAATCCGCAATCATCGTCCATCATTCTTAGCGTACCTCGACATAAAACCACTTGGTTATTTTTATAGCAGTCGGTTATGTCAATGCCTTTGGTACTATTGTTAATTTTAATCACCTGTCTGGATGGTTGATGGTAACGCAACCGTGTTCGGTTTCTTACTTCACCGATATTGTCGGTTTGGTATAAGGGGTCTGTCTCCCTTTGTTACGTTATAGTGTGGTATTGATAACACGAATCCGATCATATTCCACATGTCCAGTAATACATCTAAATTTTGGCACCCATGCGTGACTATTTTTCCGTACCTCGCACGTGTTCATGTTTTTGTCCAAAGTCCAATTATGAAATATGCCGTTCGGGATCCAATCTGGTATGTCCCCATTCTGGAGTTGCTCCAGGTTGTGTTGTACCTCACTCAGTATCCAGGCCCCTTACCTGGAGCAAACTATCTCGGCTTGTAATCGTTTACTTAGGTCATTCCTCATTGCGTGGATCAAATTTATGGTCTTGGCATGTTCCTGTAATGTGTGGGCCACTTGCAACAGTTCCCCTTCCACGCCATCTCCCAACTGTGCTTGTCGGGCTTGGCTATCTATTTCCCTCCCCCAATAAACCCCTTAAGATTTGCGTTAAGATGTTAACCATCTATTGCATACAGGTCTATGGAATTCATCATCGCAACCCCCGCCGCATAACCTGTGCCTAGCGTTTCCTGTATTCCCCCTTTCGTTCAACTTTGTTCTGTTCCCTTTCTGACATTAAATCTCAGGGTAGTGGATTCCGGGCCTTCGAGGATTCGTTGTCAGGTTATGGTATAGACTTATAGTTTAATTCCCACAGAAGCTAGGAAGGATAATATCTGTTGGGTTTAGGACTACTGTAAATAGTCGCTGACCCACCCCAAAATATATCCTTTCCTTAGATTCCTTTATTACTAGCCCCCCTTTGGCTCCAGTCTTTATGGACGGGCATATGGGGGGGGCGGGGGGGCTTGCGTGGTTTTGCTGGGAAGAGTTGTTGTCCCCAGGGTGGTTGTCGGGGCAGCGGTCAGAGGTCTATCTCAAACAAGGATGTCCCAACACCACTGGTCCGTATCCACGCACGGGGAGGCCGGACATATCTTCCACCTGGTATCCCCTTGTCGTGGCCTTCCCGAGAATTGAGTGAAGACGGGCATGCACCGTATCTCTATCCCCTCCCTACGAGTGCAACTTCCTCGTTCTTCTAACACGAAGCATACTGCGGTTTCATTTACTGCTAATGTTATGCCCTTGTTATTGTTCCACCCCCACTGTCGGTTGCAATCTCTGTTAAGTTGTGTTATGTTCGTTAGTCCAATGCTACAATTTAAATCTACCGTTGTGCCGACTACCACCATTAGGGTTTTTGAATGGAGATCACAGCTAACATTTTCCAACGTCATATAATATAGGCCTTGAGGTCCATTACTTTCTTCATCAGTGGATGTTCAAGCACCAAGGAGGGATAGGATCCTGTAAAACACAACATTTCCTGGTGGCCACCGGTTGGTTAGGATCCAAATCGTTTCCATTTGCCAACACCACCTATGTCTATGCAAGCGCATGTGTCATTAACCATAATCACCTGGTAGGGTCCGGTCCATTTTGGTGAGAATCCGGGTCTTTCAGGATTTATCTTTACCATGACCCGGCTCCTTATTTGAGGGACCTGAACCCTTTGTTCCTTCGTGTCCCTTTCTAGGTCCCTAATAGTTTGTTGGTCTCTAGCTTGTGCTCGTAATTCATGTGATTGTTTACAGAGTTCCATCACGCACCTCCGTATCTTATCCTTGTAGGGCCCTACGTCTTCACTTCCAGTAACCAGCACTTCTGGCAGCCTCCTGGCTCTTCCTGTCATTAGTTCAAAGGGGGTCAGTCTGGTTGGGGGTAGCTCTTAATTTCATTCGGATTCGTGGTAGTAACTCAACCCACCTCTGTCTGGTCTCCTCGATTGCCTTACCCAGTGCTGTTTTTAAGGTCCTATTCATTCGCTGTACCAATCCGGAAGACTCAGGGTGGTATGGGATGTGGAATTTTTGTTTAATCCCTAACCGGGCGCAAGCTTGCTTCATGATTTTTCCCGTAAAGTATATACCCTGGTCTGAGTCCAACTATAGTGGCATTCCCCACCTGGGTATTATTTCCCCAGCCAGGATCTTAGCTACTGTATCAGCGGTGCAGTTTCTAGTGGCGAAGGCTTTTACCCATTTTGTAAATTGGTCTATTATTACCAGACAGTACATTTTTCCCCTTTGGCTAGGCAGTGGCCCAGTAAAGTCTATTTGAAAGGCTTCCCAGGATCCCTTTGGGCGAGTTTGGTGTCCCAGCCAGACCTTTATCTTTTTCCCCCGTGTTGTGTTTAGCGCATGTTATACATTTCCTACAATGGTTTTCTATGTCTCTATCCATTCCTTTCCGCCACCAACATCGTGACATGGAGTTCATCATGCTGGTCCTACCGGTATGGGTGTATCCGTGGTAGAGACTCAATAGGTTCTGTTGAATACATTCCGGGGCCACTACATTGTAATTTTTCCTCCAAACTCCATCCGCCCCCCTTTTTAGCTCCATTCTGTTCCCACCCTTCTGTTTCTTGCGGGGTGGACTCTCCCTGTATCTGAGTATTTTTACTTCCTCCATTTGGGTAATACATGAGCCAGTCGGGGCGTTACTAGTCATATCTAATTCGGCTGTCTGTTTGGCAGCTTCGTCTGCCCAAGCATTTCCCTGCTGGTGCCTGTACGTGATCTTTAGATGAACTTTAATTTTTATTACTGCACATTCCTGAGGGAGGAGGGATGCTTCTACCAATTCCTTAACTATCTCTTTGTGCCCAATGGGTCCCCCTCCCGATGTCACGTACCCCCGCCTCTTCCAAGCAGTCATATAATCATGTACCACCCCGAAGGCGTAACTGCTATCGGTGTATTTGTTGACCTTTTTCCCTGCTGCTAGTTTTAATGCTTCGGTGAGGGCTACCAATTCCGCTACCTGAGCCAATAGGTTTCCCTCTAAGGGTCCTCTTTTCCTGATTTGTCCATTGTTGTCCACCACTGCCCATTCTGTTCGTGGGGTTCCGTCTACATATTGACAGGATCCATCCACACACAGGTCCATAATCTGCCTTTTCAAGCGGGATTTCGCTAATGTGACTCCCTTTCCCCTCATTTCCCGTGAGACCACACTGGTGTTCTTTACCTTCGGTGACTATCCATCCTGCGGGATTATTCCCATTGTCCTTTATTATAGTCATGGTGCCGTTTGGGGGTAAGAGCATCACTTCCCAATTGGCGCATCGGATACGGTTCTTAACCTTCCTGTGTTAAGTAATTCCATGAGGGTATATGGCGTATGTAAGATGACCTGCCTGGTCATCATTGTAGGCTCGCTGGCCCTCACGGCCCACGCCGCACAATCGAGAGCTGCGACATTCGGGATAGCTCTGTGGCCACCGGAATAGAATGCCATGAGCCTTTGCCTATCCCCGTGTTCCTGGGTTACCACCACATTGTAATGGGTCTCACTATGGTACATATACAGGTGGAAGGGTCTATTCTGATCCGGCAATCCCAAGGCGGTTGCACATAAGGGCTTGCTTCAGTTGTATAAACGCTGCCTCCTGTGGGCTACCCCAATCGAAGGGCTCCTGGGAGGGCCTTCCTTCTTTTACTAGGTCCTGTATCGGTTGGGCCATCTCCGCATATTCCGGAATAAAGTTCCGGCAATAGTTAAATAGTCCCAATACCTGTTGGACCCCTTTTACCGTTCCTGGTCTAGGCATTGTTCTAATAGCCTCCTTCCGACCTGCGGGCATCCGTCTATTCCCTTACGTAGCCACCTCCTTTCCCACTTGGGCTTTCCTAGGATTTGCCTTCAACCCCGAGCGCTGTAAGGCCCCTAATACTGTAGTTAGGGCCAACATGTGTTGTTGCTCAGTACCTGAAGCGATAAGAATATCGTCCACGTACTGCTTCCTTTTCCTACGTCCAGGATTCCTGACAATGCCCGGTGGAATATGCCCGGGCTATTGTGAAACCCTTGCGGCACCCTGGTCCAGGTATACTGTTTCCCCTTTACAGTGAAGGCAAATTTCCTCTGTGACTCCTCATCCAAAGGTATAGCCCAGAATCCGTTCGCTATGTCGAGTACAGTAAAGATTTTATGTTCTGGGTTCAGGCCATTGAAAATAGTGGATGGGCTCGCCACAATCGGATGTTCCCTTGGGGTGACCTTGTTCAGGGCTGTATAGTCGACAGTGAACCTGTAGGTTCCATCGGGTTTCTTTACCGGCCACACCGGTGAATTAGTGATGGCAGTTACTAGCTTTACCACTCCTTGTGCTTCTAATTCTTGCACTATTTGGTGGATGGCTGCTTCAGCCTTGGGTTTTAAAGGATATTGTCTGTGGGCTTTATGTTCCGGCCCAGGAATTTTGACAGGGTCAACTCGGGCCAGCCTGCAATCCTGTTTGTACTGTGCCCACAGAGCCAGGTATAGTCGGCATACACTGCTCCACACGCCCTTCGTTGCCCACTCAGGCTGTATTGGGACAATCCTTGCTACTCGCTGCTTCTGATGTCCCGGACAATCAAACTTCTGTTGGGTCTGATGTTTCTCTCCCCATATTATCCGATTACGCTGGGCCCCTACTTCCCTCAGGGTGTCTATCCCTAATATGGTGCCTTCCGGGTTAGAGCAGCACCAAAATTGGGTGGGTATCGTTATTCCCTGTATCTCTAATAGTACAACTTCGCTTAATGTCGCTTTTTTGGATGATCCTCCTATCCCTTGAATATTAACCATGATTCTTGTAAGAGGGAGGTCTAGATTACAAACATAGAAACATAGAAAATAGGTGCAGGAGTAGGCCATTCGGCCCTTCGAGCCTGCACCGCCATGCAATAAGATATGGCTGATCATTCCCTCAGTACCCTTTCCTGCTTTCTTTCCATACCCCTTGAATCCTTTAGCCGTAAGGGCTAAGTTATGGATACCGACGTTCCCATGTCCACTAGCATGTTGCACTGTCGGCCCTCTAACACTGCACTAATAAACATACAGGGATCTAGCGTCGGCTGTCCCAACCTTCCCTCGTGGGCCGGTAACCCCTAGTGCGGGTACTGATCAATTTAAGTAAGTTGATTGTGCTCCTCGTGGGCCGGTAACCCCTAGTGCGGGTACTGACCAATTTAAGTAAGTTGATGAGCTCCTCGTTCGAGGATGGCTCCGGAGGGGATGGGGCTGGCAGTGGTGTTAGAGAATTTCCATCAGTTCCTCACGCGTGATGGGCGTCCCTGTCTGTTTTCTGATTTGCTGGGGGCCCTTTCCTGCCTCCCGCTGCCCAGCATCTTTTTGCTACATGTCCCAGTTTGTTGCAATTACGGCACCTGGGTCTATCCGTCCCTTTTTCAGCCTCCCTTTGCGGGCAATCTCTGCTAAAATGCCCGCCCCAATGACGTATGACGTGTAACATGTCAAGGGGGCTGCGCGGAGGTCCCCCCATCTTCCTTTTCTCCCGTCACTAATGCTGCCGCCACTATATTGGCTACCTTTTCCTTTTGCTCGGCCTTAAATTCCTCCACGTTTTGTGCCCATTCTAAAATTTCTTCATCATCTCCTATCTTGAATCCCAACTTAATTATTTTTTGATGCGTCTTCCCCCAGTCCATCCTTAAACATTTCTAAAAATGCCACGTCCTCTTTATTGGTGTTAGCACTGGAGTGGTCCCTGTACTTGAGCCACTTCCATTCTCCATATTCCCCTACAGTTTTGTTTGGTTTTTGGATTACTTTTAATATTCTGCTCCAATTAGTTCTTATTGGTCCCCAACATTCATCCATCCCGTGCTTTAGGTCTAGTATCCACTGTGCCTTAGAACATAAGAACATAAGAATTAGGAACAGGAGTAGGCCATCTAGCCCCTCGAGCCTGCTCTGCCATTCAACAAGATCATGGCTGATCTGGCCGTGGACTCAGCTCCACTTACTCGCCTGCTCCCCATAACCCTTAATTTCATTAGTGGTTAAAAATCTATCTATCTGTGACTTGAATACATTCAATGAGCTAGCCTCAACTGCTTCCTTGAGCAGAGAATTCCACAGATTCACAACCCTCTGGGAGAAGAAATTCCTTTTCAACTCGGTTTTAAATTTGCTCCCCCGTATTTTGAGGCTGTGCCCCCTAGTTCTAGTCTCCCCGACCAGTGGAGTTTGCATCGGGTTTCCCATCGTCATCCAGTTGCAGTTTTGCACGACTTGGGTAGCCCTTTGCCAGTTTACATTTCCTGTTTTGGCCTTTACCAGACCGTGTACATCTCCTCGGGTTAGATTATGTGCATCGAACATTTCCTCAACCTTTTGCCAGAATTCTGTATTCCTGCTATTTGGTTTGGGGGTGGGTAAATCTTTTCGCAGTGTCTGTCTCTCATGCGGGGTGAGGGGAACTTCTTGTATGGAGACATGACCGGGTTGCTGCCTGTGTGCAGGGACGGTGGTAGTACGTACGGGAGCTGCCTGTACGTACCTGTCATATGCCGGGGGCCCTTCCTGGGTCCCGTTATTATCTTGGGGCTCCCCTGCCTGTACCTCTTTCAGGGAGGGGTATATTTGGGGTACTGGCGGGGGTTATTTTTGGGTCGGGTGTTGCTGATGCACACTGTAGGGTTTGTCCGTTCTCCTTTACAGCCTTTTCTAATTCCATTACTTTAGTTTTTAATTCCTGAATCAATTCAGTGTGGGTATCTCTTTCTTTTACCTGTTCCCGGTAACAGGTGAGGATAATGACTTGGGCCATTTCAACCTTGTGTCTGGTCTGACTATCCCACCATTTTTTATCTATCGGGGGTATTTGTGGGCTGCCACCCTTTCCATTTCATTTCTTTCATTAATGTTGCGCATTTTTTGCCCAGCAAATTTAGTAGAGACCCTTTTGGTCCTCAGTTACATTCTTCCTTTTTTTTTGCTGGCCTGGGTTCCTGTTCCCTCATTGATTTTATTCGCCTTTTTACTAGCCGGGTTACCCATCTTACTTTGGCGAAGGCGTAGGGGACTTGGGCATTCCCTTTAATTCGTGTTTTGGATGCAGGACATCGTCTATTTCTGTCTCGTCTTTGCGGGGACGTCGTCTATATGTCTTCCTTTTGCGCTGTACACCCGTACTGCCACGCTTCCAGGTCAATATGTCTCATCCCTGCGCCGTGCGCTCGTACCGCTTGGGTCAATAGGTCTCGTCCATATGTCTTTCCTTGCGCCGCACCCTCGCACTGCCGCGCTTCCTACACGCGCGCGTCTCAGAGTATGGCTTTTAACCCCCTCCCACCCTTACATTGTCCCTGTCCTCTGTCTCCATCCCTCTGGGACCTGCTACAGATTGTTATTTGTACAGATGTCCTTCCCTCCCGGTTTACAGTGCCTCAGCTCTAACTTGAAAGTGGTAAATTAAACACACTTGCCCCAACAGCTGGATCATTGTTCTGTTCGGGAAATTCTTGTACTCTGCTCGCAGCGCCAAATTGAAGGGGAAAATGGGAAGGCTTCTCTTCCCACGAGCGGGCCCTTTGATGTAAAGGGTCGCACTCGTCCCAAACTGCGTAGCAGCCCTCGAAGTATTAGACGGAGACGGATGGCAAGGTATAACTATCTTTAATTACAGACGTCCGGGAACACTTCTCATCACAGCCGCCTGTGAGTGGAGATGTTCCCTGAATAGCAAAATTGTACATCATTTATACATTTCATAGATCCCTTTGCCCCCCGGTATGACCTCCCTCGATCTCTAATTGGGTAACCTTATTAGTAATATTTTGGATTGACAGACCAAGATCTCAAGGCAACTTTTAGACCCTAACTGGGATGACCTCATTGGGTTAGAATTTGCTGATCGTATGTAGTGCCTAAAAGTCTGTTTAAAGTCTACTCTCACAGTCTTATCTTGTCGGACCTTAATATTATCTGGTGTTTTGGTGCATCAGTGTTGAATCAGAGTCTCTGGGTCCTTGGTGCTGGAATATGTTAGAATGTGAGGTCAGCCACAGACCTGCCCCTTTTTGCTGAGCCAATGTAGAAGCCGGCACTTTAAACCTTACTTTGTTTATACCCCTAATGTCAATTTTCTCTTACACGGCCTGCCAGGAGCTACTGCACATGCGTGCAGACTCTTGTGTGCATGTACAGAGGTTCCGGCACTGTTTTCAGTGCTGGGACCTGGCTCCGCCCCCAATCCATTGGGCCATGCTGCGCCACGATGGAGGAGAGGCTGGGGAGTGGCCAAAATACAGAGGTCTTTTTTCGGCGTGCTTGGAGGCGGACAAAAGCGACGCAGCTCGAGTGAGAGTGCCAGACAAAGAGGTTAGGGAAATTTGGGCCCTATATCTCCAGTGCTCTTAGAATTTTTTAGAAACTCACTGCAGTGTACACCATGCTATGCTGGTCAACACTCATGATAGTCACCTACTCTAACTCCATCTTTCCAGGGATGGCAAAACTGTGTAATTCCTGCAATCTTTAGGCTTCTAAAACTCAAGCCAAGAATCACACAATCACTACCTCCTAGGTTCCATATTATTTTTTGGGATGTTCTGCACTGCTGAACTTGACCCCATGCATTGGTTTCTCAATTACTTGCTGTGTCTGTAAAGTGCAAGTTATCTCCTTGCAGCAGTTAGTGACGTGCTTGCCCTTTAGCTGGGGAATTGTGCATGATGGGTAGAACTTTCTTTTATTTTCCCCTCACTGGTCTTGAAATGAGACCACGCAGTACTAATGTATGAATTCTTAACATGTATTTTAAAGTTCCTCTCCATTAATTTATTGGAGATATTAACCCATTTAAGAAGACTAACTCATTAAACACTGGTATGCTATTATCTCAAAGGGTAGTACCTGTATTTCAATTTACTTCAAACTTAAAAGAAACACTTTAATCAAAGGCTTAAGACACATTTTAATATATCTAGTATGTAACATTTGTAGTCTGAAGCAGTTCGATTTGTTTTGTAGCAATGTTACTATTAACTTATTTCCCAGTTTGGAATTTCTAAATGCCGCTTTGTAAAACGTGTTCATCAAATATAACAGCCACTGCTGGTGGAGTTCACAGCTAACAAATGGGAAACTTTCGTTGGTTGTGGGATGTGATGGTTTGCATGCCTGTGCACATACTTATTCAAACACATCAAGTTATGTTGGCATCTAAGATTACATTGCAAAGCGGTGTCTACTTGTCTGAGCATTCTGCTTCCAGGAAAAGCAGATTCACGTACACAAATATTGTGGCTGTTTTGCATACCACGGGCTCAATTTTGGCCCACCCCTTTTTTTGGCGCACTTATCAGAGATGCGTAGCTTTTCTCCGTTCAGAAGTGCGCCGAAAAAAATTCCTCCCCACTTTGGCCGCTGTCCGGCCTCCTCCCTGTGGTCGCACACCGTGGCCAGTCAAATCGGGGGTGGAACCAGCGTCCTGCGCCGAAAACAGTGTCGGGACGTCTGCACATGCACAGTGGATGTCCGCGCATGCGCTGTAACTCCTTGCCCCCCAGCCTCTCTTTGTCTTGCTGCAGCAGGTTTGTGTGTGACCCAATGTCGGCCAAATGTTGCTGTGAGTAGGGGTAGTTGATTTGAAGCTTCAATCATCTAGAAATCACACTGGGAGGCCACTCACCCCAGGGCTCGGGGCGGGCAGGAGCACTGATAGAAATCATCCAGGCAGGAGCACTATCAGTTCTCCTGCCAGCCCCTAGCCCTGGCCGAGTGGCCTCCCGGTGCGATCGATCCAGTATAATCATTAAACAAATTAGTTTTGAGATTCGGGCAGTTTAATTCAACTATCTTTTACTACTTTTATTTTTGTAGTTTAAGCTTCCATGAATGCTTCTGTTGTATAGTAAATTAACTTTGTGAAGTTTGTCATATGATGTCCTGTATAGCTGTTTGATCCTATTCACATTCTTTAGTCATTAAGTTTCTTTATTAGTGACCAAATTAAATTTTAGTCTTTTGAAACTCACTCGGCCAGGGCTAGGGGCGGGTGGGCAGGAGAACTGAGAAATCATCCAGGCAGAAGTTTTATATCAGTTCTGCTGGCCTCCCGCCCCTATTCCAGGCCGAATGACCTCCGATGCACCTACCTGTGCCGATTTCTTAACTCTCCGTAAGTGTTTTCTGAAGTGGCCACATACGCTGGCCTAAGTAGATTTGGAGTAACCATTAGCTGGCCAAAGTTGCCTAAATAGGCAGAACTGGCGTAGGTGGCTGGTAATGCCCCCTTTTGAGAAAAAAACTAAACTCAAAAAATCGTAACTCACTCACTTACACTGGTGCAAATTGAATGTGCAAAATGAGAATTTTTAAGTTACACCAGAAAAACCAAGTTACTCCAAAAAAATACGGAACAACTCCTGGCCAAAATTGAGCCCCACATATTGGTATTTTATATTTCAACGTATTGAGGCCAAAAATGAAACAAACTGGCATCTCTTGCTATACTGAACTCTAATCTAGAGTGCACACATTTAAAGCTCCCACTTTCTTTCATTTGAACTGATTATCCTTAACAGGCAAGTTTTCCCACTAATTTAGCGCTTGTGATGTACAACAAATGTTTCAGTTTATGATGGGAGGGGGGAGTATGAGCAAAACTTTTGGCAAACTGCAAATGTAATGCCCCTATTTAAAAAAAGGAGGCAGACAAAAAGCAGGAAACTATAGACCAGTTAGCCTAACATCTGTGGTTGAAAATGTGTTGGGAGTCCATTATTAAAGAAGCAGTAGCAGGATAAGCAAAATTCGGTCAGGCAGAGTCAGCATGGATTTATCAAGGGGAAGTCATGTTTGACAAATTTGCTGGAGTTCTTTGAGGATGTAACGAACAGGGTGGATAAAGGGGAACCAATGGATGTGGTGTAATTGGACTTCCAGAAGGCATTGGACAAGGTGCCACATAAAAGGTTACTGCACAAGATAAAAGTTCACGGGGTTGGGGGTAATATATTAGCATGGGAGAGGATTGACTAACTAACAGAGAACAGAGAGTCAGGATAAATGGTTCATTCTCTGGTTGGTAACCAGTAACTAGTGGGGTGCTGCAGGGATCAGTGCTGGGACCCCAACTATTTACAAGCTATATTAATGACTTGGAAGAAGGGACTGAATGCAACGTAGCCAAGTTTGCTAACGATACAAAGATGGGAGGAAAAGCAATGTGTGAGGAGGTCACAAACAATCTGCAGAAAGACATAGACAGGCTAAGTGAGTGGGCACAAATTTGGCAGATGGAGTATAATGTTGGAAAGTGTGAGGTCATGCACTTTGGCAGGAAAAAAAATCAAAGAGCAAGTTATTATTTAAATGGAGAAAGATTGGAAAGTGCCGCAGTACAGCAAGACCTGGGGGTACTTGTGCATGAAACACAAAAAGATAGTATGCAGGTACAGCAAGTGATCAGGAAGGCCAGTGGTATCTTGGCCTTTAGTGCAAAGAGAATGAGCAGCGAAGCCTTGCTATAGCTATACAAGGTTTTGGTGAGGCCACACCTGGAATACTGTGTGCCGTTTTGGTTTCCATATTTACGAAAGGATATACTTGCTTTGGAGGCAGTTCAGAGAAAGTTCACTAGGTTGATTCAGGGGATGAGGGGAGGTTGGTTGAGTAGGTTGGGCCTCTACTCATTGGAATTCAGAAGAATGAGAGGCGATTTTATCGAAACGCTTAAGATTATGAGGAGGCTTGACAAGTTGGATGCAGAGAGGATGTTTTCATAGGGGATTTGAGTATAGGAGCAGGGAGGTCTTACTGCAGTTATATAGGGCCTTCATGAGGCCTCACCTGGAATATTGTGTTCTATTTTGGTCGTCTAATCTGAGGAAGGACATTCTTGCTATCGAGGGAGTGCAGCGAAGGTTCACCAGACTGATTCCAGGGATGGCTGGACTGTCATATGAGGAGAGACTGGATCAACTGGGCCTTTATTCACTGGAGTTTAGAAGGATGAAAGGCGATCTCATAGAAATGTATAAGATTCTGACGGGACTGGACAGGTTAGATGCGGGAAGAATGTTCCCGATGTTGGGGAAGTCCAGAACCAGGGGACATAGTCTTAAGATAAGGGGTAGGCCATTTAGGACTGAGATGAGGAGAAACTTCTTCACGCAGAGTTGTTAACCTGTGGAATTCCCTGCCGCAGAGAGTTCACTGGATATATTCAAGAGGGAGTTAGATATGGCCCTTACGGCTAAGGGGATCAAGGGGTATGGAGAGAAAGCAGGAAAGGGGTACTGAAGGAATGATCAGCCATGATCTTATTGATTGGCAGTGCAGGCTCGAAGGGCCGAATAGCCTACTCCTGCACCTATTTTCTATGTTTCTATGATGGGGGAGACTAGAACAAGAGGGCATGATCTTAGAATAAGGGGCCCCCATCTAAAACAGAGATGAGGAGAAATTTCTTCTGAGGGTTGTAAATCTGTGGAATTCGCTGCCTCAGAGCTGTGGAAGCTGGAACAGTGAATAAATTTAAGACAGAAATAGACAGTTTCTTAAATGATAAGGGGTTTATGGGGAGCGGGCGGGGAAGTGGCGCCAAGTCCATGATATTGAATGGCGGAGCAGGCTCGAGGGGCCGTATGGCCTACTCCTGTTCCTATTTCTTATGTTCTTATTGTCATGTATTCAGCTGTCATTGTAATCCATGTATAAACTGACCTAGGTTGTACACCGTGAGGACACTGACCACTAGGTGGTAAACTTGTGGGAGACACTCGTAACCTGGACTTTCAGGTATAAAAGGGGAAGCTCCACCCGTTTTCTCCACTTCAGTGCTGGTGAATAAAGGTTACTGGTCACAGAGTGACCTTCTCTCCAGTATGGGCCTCGTGTGCATTTGTACTGTATAGTAAGGACATATTGGTGACAAGAAACTGGGATTTAAACCATGCGAGCATGGCCACTAGCAGCACAGACGAGAGGTACTGTGTTGGTGATGATTGGCATGATTTTATTGAGAGACTACAGCAAAGTTTCGTCACTAAGGAATGGCTGGGACAGGATTCGGCCGACAAACGCAGAGCTCATCTCCTAACGGTTTGTGGATCCAGGACGTACTCCCTGATGAAGGACCTTCTAGCGCCAGAGAAGCCGGCGGACAAGCCTTTTGAAGAGCTCAGTAAGTGATCAGGGAACACTTTAAACCGGCGAGCAGCATGCACATAACGAGACACCGGGTTTACATGCACCGACGGCGAGAAGGGCAAAGCGCTCCAGACTTCGTGGCAGACCTCCGGCGACTGGCGAGCCTATGTAAGTTTCCAGATGCATGCAAAGCGGAGATGCTGCGAGACTTTTTTATTGAGGGTATCGGGCACGCTGGGGTTTTCAGGAAACTGATTGAGGCCAAAGACTTGATCCTGGAAACGCGGCTTTGATGGCCCAGACATTTATCTCGGGGGAGGAAGAGACCAGAATGATGTTTGACAAAAATCTTGGTTTAAATGCCGCAAATGGACAGGGAGTCAACATTGTTAACGCAGCACACAGTTCTCCAGGCAGACAGGGGCAATCGGACATGCCCGAGCATGTAGTCGAACCCAAAGGGGGAATTCAACAGCGACAATGGCTAGCTGAACGGCGATTCATGCCATCGCAAGAGACAATGCGGCCAGTAATGAGGGCATCAACACCTGTCAATGGTGCATTTAAGGACAGTTACAGTCAGAGACGATCGACTGGTAATGGACCTTTTGTTTCCAACAACGGCTCATGTTGGAGGTGTGGAGGCAAACACCAAGCCAGAGCTTGCAGGTATCAGCAATATACCTGCAGAAATTGCAACGTCAGCGGTCACTTGGCGCGTATGTGCAAGAAGCCTGCAGCCAGGTTGATATACGAGGAGGACGGGCCCGATGTAAGCCCTACGAGGCCAAATGGACACTGGGGGAAATCGCTGGAAGCTGAAGTTCAGCGAGTACATGTGGAGCACACATATAGTTCATACACCAGGGCGCCACCGATAATGATGAAAGTGCTCCTCAATGGAATCCCAGTATCAATGGAGTTAGACACGGGGGCCAGCCAGTCCTTGATGAGTATCAAACAGTTCGACAAGTTGTGGGCATCCAAGGCCAGGAGGCCAAAATTATTGCCGATTGACGCACAGCTACGAACATATACAAAGGAGATCATTTCGGTGCTCGGCAGCGCCTCGGTACTTGTGACCCACAAAGATTCGGAGAACAGCTTGCCACTCTGGATTGTCCCTGGGGACGGTCCCGCACTGCTGGGAGGAGTTGGCTTGCTGTCATGAACAGGAAATGGGGCGATGTCACTGCAATTTCTTCTGTGGAGCGAATATCATGCTCTCAGGCCCTGGACAAATTTGACTCACTGTTTCAACCCGGCATTGGCACTTCCATGGGGACCAAGATAGTGATTCACACAAACCCGGACGCCAGGCCAGAGCGGTGCCGTATGTAATGCGGGAAAAAATAGAAGGCGAATTGGACCGCCTGCTGAGGGAAGGCATCATCTCGCCAGTCGAATTCAGTGACTGGGCGAGCCCGATTGTGCCGGTGCTCAAGGCGGATGGGTCAGTCAGGATATGTGGTGATTACAAGGCCGCCATCAATCGGGTGTCACTTCAAGACCAGTACCTGCTACCGAGAGCGGAGGACCTCTTTGCAACGCTATCCGGTGGCAAACTTTTTTCAAAATTGGACCTGACCTCAACTTGCATGACCCAGGAGCTGGCGAGTGAGTCGAAGAAGCTGACCACCATCACGACACACAAGGGGTTGTTTGAGTACAACAGATGTCCGTTTGGGATTTGCTCGGCCGCCGTGATCTTTCAACGAAACATGGAAAGTCTCCAAGTCGATTCCAAGGACGGTGGTTTTTCAAGACGACATCCTCATCACTGGTTGGGATACTGAAGAACACCTCCACAACCTGGAGGAGGTGCTGCGCAGACTGGACCAGGTAGGTCTGCGACTGAAAACGGCGAAGTGCGTCTTCCTAGCTCCAGAGGTAGAATTCCTAGGGATGAGGGTAGCAGCAGATGGGATCAGACTCCTGTGTCCAAAACGGAAGTGATCCAGAGAGCACCCAGACCCCGTAACACGACGAAGCTGCGTTCGTTCCTGGGGCTCCTGAACTATTTTGGTAACTTTCTTCTCAAATTGAGCAATCTGTTAGAGCCGCTATACGTGCTCCTACGCAAAGGTCGCGAATAGGTCTGGTGAGACAGCCAGGAAAGGGCTTTTGATAGAGCACGCAATTTGTTTTGCTCTAACAATCTGTTAACGCTATATGACTCATGTAAGAAACTGGTTTTAACATGCGATGCGTCGTCCTATGGTGTCGGGTGTGTGTTGCAACATGTTAATGCCAAGGGTCAGTTACAGCTGGTAACTTATGCCTCCAGAGGTCTGTCCCAGGCAGAAAGGGGCTACGGGATGGTAGAAAAGGAAGCACTTGCATGTGTATATGCAGTAAAAAAAAAATGTACCAGTACCTGTTTGGCAGGAAATTTGGGCTGGAGACAGATCACAAACCCCTAATGTCCCTTTTGGCTGACAAGGCCATAAATGCAAATGCGTCAGCCCGCATACAGAGGTGGGCACTCACGTTAGCCGCGTATGACTATACTATTCGGCACAGACCGGGCACTGAAAACTGCGCCGATGCACTCAGCAGGCTTCCACTAGCCAGGGGCAACCGAGCATGCTGCTGAGATGGTCATGGCTGTTGAAGCTTTTGAAAGTGAAGGCTCACCAGTGACAGCCCGTCAGATCAAAGTCTGAACAAATAGAGACCCGCTACTGTCTTTAATCAAGAAATGTGTTCTGAATGGGGACTGGGCAGCCACGTACGGAGCATGCCCTGAGAAATTCAAACCATTTCACAGGCGCAAGGATGAACTCTAGATTCAGGCCGATTGCCTACATTGGGGAAACCGAGGAGTCATGTCCCAGATGGGCAGAGAGGCATTCATCCGAGAACTCCACAGTGGGCACCTGGGCATTGTCATGATGAAGGAAATTGCCAGGTCACACGTTTGATGGCCAGGGATAGATGCAGACCTGGAACTTTGTGTTCACAGGTGCACACGTGTGCCCAGCTGGGCAATGCACCCAGAGAAGCCCCCCTTAGCCCCTGGTCCTGCCCGCCAAGCCATGGTCACGCATCCATGTGGACTACGCAGATCGCTTCATGGGAAAAATGTTTTTGGTTGTAGTAGATGCCTACTCCAAATGGATCGAGCGTGACATTCTCAATTCAAGCACATCCTCTGCCACGGTAGAAAGTCTACGGGCAATGTTCACTGTCTTGGTCAGCGACAATGGCCCATGCTGTATAAGCATTGAATTCCAGGACTTCATAGCAGGAAATGGTATCAACCATGTCAGAACGGCATGGCCTCAAACGGCCAGGCGGAACGAACAGTGCAGTTAATCAAACGGGATGCTCAGAATCCAAGGGGGTTCCCTACAAAGCAGTTTATCACTCCTCCTGTTGGCCAATAGATCCCGACCACACTCGCCCACAGGGGTTCTACCCGCAGAGCTGTTAATGAAAAGGACGCTCAAAACCAGGTTATCCCTTATACATCCCACCATGAAAGAAATTGTTGAGAGCAGGCGCCGGTCACAATGTGACTACCATGACGGGAATGCGAGGGCGCGATGTATTGATGTCAATGACCCTGTCTTTGTCCTCAACTACGCTGCAGGGCCCAAATGGCTCGCAGGCACTGTGATTGCCATAGAGGGGAATAAGATTCTGGTAGTTAAACTTACCAATGGACAAATCTGCAGCAAACACTTGGATCAAACAAAAAGGAGGTTCAGCAACCCCATAGAAGAAGCAGAGGAAGAACACAATGTAGAGTTCACTCCACCGCAGGTGACCGAACATCAGAACCAAGTGGAGGAGAGCCCAGTCACTGTGGGCGGTCCGGACAGACCTGAGGCACCGCAAACAGCAGACACTCAGGCCAGCGCCCAACTCAAGCGCTCCACAAGGGAGCGTAAACTACTAGAGAGACTTAACCTGTGATCCCAATAAGACTTTGGGGGGGGGAGGTGATGTCATGTATTCAACTGTCATTATAATCCATGTATAAACTGACCTAAGTTGTACACCGTGAGAACACTGACCACTAGGTGGTGAACTTGTGGGAGGCACTCCTAACCTGGACCTTCAGGTATAAAAAGGGAAGCACCACCCATCTTCTCCACTTCAGTGCTAGCGAATAAAGGTTACTGGTCAGAGTGACCTTCTCTCTAGTATGGGCCTTGTGTGCATTTGTACTGTATAGTAAGGACATATTACATTTTGTTCTTCTTCCCTCCTCAACCTCCAGTGTGGCCAGTCACAACGCATGAACTTTAACAGCAGAAGTTTATGGTTCAGTGTGTCCTGCCTTCCAGACTGATTGAGAGAGGCAGTATGGCAGCAGGAGATGGAAATTAGGATTTACTCCTCCTCGTATGGTGGTCTAAATGAAAGGCACTGCCTAGTGTTGTGTTAAGTCATACGGACGAGAAGGTTAAAAGTTTCCAGTCTATGCTGAGCTTGCTGAGCACAATTTGAACAGCAGTTACAGCATGTCACTTGGCTTCAGTGACCTTGGGAATCGTACTTATTGCTATCGTATGGCCTCTGCTGGAAGGTGCACATGTGGACCTTGTATAAGAACAGAACCAACTTGGCTGAGATTTTCTCCATGGTCTAATGGCTTGCTGACATTCGTTTAGCCTCATATGAAGAATGACTACATGGGCAAGGTACCCGAGGGCAGCCATCACCCATTGAACCAAGCCCCAGCGAGAGTCAGCATAATTCAAGGGAGACGGATAAAGGGGAGAAAATAGGTAGGGAATAATTTTTAAGTAGCGAGGACTTGAAAGAGAAAATATCTTCATCTCTCTTCTCTTTCCCCTTCTCCCCCCCCCCCCCCCTCCTCCAAAATGTCAGTAAACATTTGAACTTCTATGCTGTTCACAGTTCAGTGTTCTTATGCTAGTACTTCTTTAATCATTGTAACATAATCTACAGCAAAAACCAGACAAATGCACTTGAAACAAAACAAAGGTACATTGAAATGTAATTAATATTTTGCTGAAACCCTTTTCAAAATTAGAAGTTATATACTTGTCAGAAAATCTATTTAAAACATTTTGCAGTGAAACCAAGCTTCTGAAATTAAAATTGAGACTATGGCTGTACATATTCATTGCTTATATAGGTCGAACCCCTCTTATTCGGCACCCTCGGGACCTGGCCTGTGCTGGATAAGGGATTTTCCCGGACGAGGGGAGATCACGTTACATTAGATGGTACAGGTACTGAGCAAGGGGATATCAGGGCTGGCAGGCTTGGGGCTGGGATTGCGGCAGAGAGATCGTGGGGGAAGGGGGGCCGTGGGTGATGGATCACAGGGTCAGGCCAACTATTGCGGGAGTGCGGCAGCGAGCGAGGACTTCAATTTGTTCATGTCGGAGCGGCCGGGAATGGTGCCGGACGAGGGGTGGTGCCGGATAAGGGAGTCCCGGTTAAAGGAGGTTCAACCTGTACTGATCAGGTTCAGGCAACTTGCTTTCATATTCTATCCATTTTAGATTTTTAAGTATGCTTACAATAATGGGTTTCTGGGAGTGGCTAGAAAATATTGATGCAATCTGGTTCAGGCGACACCCTATACTACGAGTGAAACTGGACAGGTTTTTAATTGTCGTCAAAATCCCCAAGTTAAATCGAGGTATAAAATGACTTCCTGGTATGTTTTTGAATTATTACTAGAATGTATTCAAAATAAAAAATATATAAAGTTGTTCATTTAAAAAAAAAATGAAGCATCCAATAATTTGAATTGAGCAATGTATTTTTAGTTCCATCAACTTCATATTTGATATTCAGTAGAAGGCAAATGAATGTAATGTGACTACTGAAGGTTTATTATAAAATAACTTGCTCTTGGGAAATTTACTGTGTAGTATATAATAAATCGGCTTTGCTTTTAGTTTCATATAGATTCCTTTTTAAAATCCTTGGGCTAAAAATTGAATAGATTAGCACCACCTGTTAGCGCTTGTGAGGGGTGCTACCGGAGCAGAAAAAGGTTATCACCCAGGCGCAGCGATATTAGCACCGCTCGCGAACTTGATTAGGGTTTTAGTGGCAGCGCTAATACTTGTGCCAAAATTGGGAGAACTCTCCCACAGTCTAGTCACGCAGCAGCCTGACCATCATACTCTCAGAATCATACCTTTCAGCCAATGTCCCAGACTCCTCCATCACCGTCCCCTTAAGTCCTGTCCCACCGATAGGGCAGACCCACCCAAGGTGGTGGCACAGTTGTATATAACAACAACAACTTGTATTTATTTGGTGCCTTTAACGTAGTGAAACATCCCAAGGCACTTCATGGGAGTATTATGCGCTAAAAATTTGACACCAAGTCGCATAAGTAGAAATTATCACAGGTGACCAAAGAGTTATGTTTTAAGGAGCATCTTGAAGGAGGAAAGAGAGGCGGAGAGGTTTAGGCAGGGAGTCCCGGAGTCTGGGGCCTAGACAAAAGGCACAGCCATCAATGGTTGAGCGATTACAATCAGCAGTGCAGACATCTTGGGGATTGTGGGGCTGGAAGGGATTACAGAGATAGGGAGGGGCGAGGGGAGGGATTTGAAAATAAGGATGAGAATTTTGAAATCGAGGCGTTGCTTAACCAGACACCAATGTAGGTCAGCGACCACAGGGGTGATGGGTGAGCGGGACTTAAGATACGGGCAGCTGAGTTTTGGATTACAGTCAGGAGGGAGTGACCTGGGAGTCCTCAACATTGTCTTCGGACCCCATGAAGTCTCGTGACTTCAGGTCAAGCAATGGGCAAGGAAACCTGCTGATTACCACCTTCCACCCTCAGCTGATGAATCGGTATTCCTCCATGTTGAACACCACTTGGAAGAAGCACTGAGGGTAGCAAGGGCACAGAATGTACTCTGGATGGGGACTTCAATGTCCATCACCAAGACTGGCTCGGTAGGACCACTACTGACCAAGCTGGCCGAGTCCTGAAGGACATAGCTGCCAGACTAGGACTGCGGCAGGTGGTGAGAGAATCAACACCAGGGCAAAACCTACTTGACCTCGTCCTCGCTAATCTACCTGTGCGCAGATGCATCTGTCCATGACAGCATTGGTAGCAGTAACCACTGCACAGTCCTTATGGAGACAAAGTCCCGTCTTCACACCGAAGACACCCTCCATCATGTTGTGTGGCACTACCACTGTGCTAAATGGGATAGGTTCAGAACAGATCTAGCAACTCATGAGACGCTGTGGGCCAACAGCAGCAGCAGAATTGTATTCCACCACAATCTGTAACTTCATGGCCTGGCATATCCCTCCTCCTACCATTGCCCAGCATATCCTTCACTCTACCATTACCATCAAGTCAGGGGACCAACCCTGGCTCAATGAGGAATGTAGCATGCCAGGAATAGTACCAGGCATACCTAAAAAAAAAAAAAATGAGGTACCAACCTGGGGAAGCTGCTACACAGGACTACATGCATGCTAAACAGCGGAAGCAGCATGCTATAAACAGAGCTAAGTGATCCCACAATCAGCGGATCAGACTCTGCAATCCTGCCACATCCAGTCATGAATGGTGGTGGACAATTAAACAATTAAGGGAAGAAGGAGGCTCCATGAATATCCCTGTCTTCAATGATGGTGGTACCCAGCACACGAGTGCAAAAGACAAGGCCGAAAGCATTTGCAACCAGAAGTGCCGAGTGGATGATCAATTGTTAATACGGATTCTTTTCCCTCAATCTGGTTCAGCGAATTCACTGAGTCGAACACCGTAGCCGCTTATAACAAAGCAGACTTTATTAATTGTTTCACCGGCCGGGACTTATCAGAACAAAGGAACGCTCTCCCTTTAGAGTGCGCTCACTTCCCACGGACAAGTCCCGTTACAATGTAGGGGCGCAACGGTTATACACTTTCGATACATGATACAATTGATTGACATTCAGTTCACCCTATCCTCTTATGATCCCTCCTTCCCTTTGTCCACTCACGAGCTGACATCTGGCCTTCCTTGCCCAATTAGGTATGGGCAAGTGGTTATGTGTAACAGCAACTGTTCAACTGTTTTTACACAGAGCCTTTCTCACCCTTGTTATTGTTTCAAGTTTACTGGTGTGACTAGCAAGACCTTGAGCAAGTCTGTTATTTGTGCCAATGTTGTAACATTTGCAGTCTGACATTCTTAATGCTATTCTTCCATGAATCCATTGTTCACTTCACTGTCTCTATACATTTTCCCACATTCTCAACTTCACTGTCTCTATACATTTTCCCACATTCTCATTCCCCCCTTTATCATTCCATGATAACCTTTAGGATTATTCCAGGAGTATCGCATTCAGCCGTTCGCACTCTTTCCTGATCCCCCTTGTCGAGTAGGTCTTTAGTTTGCTGGATCATAACCCGGGAGCCCATGGCCACAAGAGAGTTTGCTAACCTTGCCATCATGACTTTACAACAAAGGTTAAAGCAACCAACAATCAAGCAACAGGTAATTATTACTACGATGAGAATAATTGCCCCATGCATTAGATAGGATCCCCAGGATCCACCTAATAGCCAATCAAACCAGCTAGATCCTCCTGCTGGCGTGGATAACTTCTTTACCTCCCTTCTTATGTGATCAGCGAGATTGGTTATGTTTTCTGAACTATCGGGAATGTAAGTGCAACATTCAGATCCTATCAGGGCACACGCTCCCCCTTTCTCAGCTAACAGATAATCGAGGACCATTCGGTTTTTTAATGCTACTGTGTCCGTATTGCTACCATTTCGGCCGTGATGTCCTCCAGAGCTTCAGCAGTATGGTTAGCTATCTGTTCCAATACCCTCTCTAGGTTCTGTACTTCATCCATGGTGCGACCTATCCTGAATGGGAACATCATGACCCCAAAGAACCTTTCGGCGGGGGTGAGGACTCGCCTGTGCCCCCCCCTCTCCTTTCTCCCCGCCCCCCCCTCTCCTTTCTCCCCGCCCCCCCCTCTCCTTTCTCCCCGCCCCCCCCTCTCCTTTCTCCCCGCCCCCACCTCCTTTCTCCCGCCCCCCCCTCTCCTTTCTCCCCGCCCCCACCTCCTTTCTCCCGCCCCCCCCTCTCCTTTCTCCCCGCCCCCCTCTCCTTTCTCCCCGCCCCCCTCTCCTTTCTCCCCGCCCCCCCTCTCCTTTCTCCCCGCCCCCCCCTCTCCTTTCTCCCCGCCCCCCCCTCTCCTTTCTCCCCGCCCCCCCCTCCTTTCTCCCCGCCCCCCCCTCCTTTCTCCCCGCCCCCCCCTCTCCTTTCTCCCCGCCCCCCCTCTCCTTTCTCCCCGCCCCCCCCTCTCCTTTCTCCCCGCCCCCCCCCTCTCCTTTCTCCCCGCCCCCCCCTCTCCTTTCTCCCCGCCCCCCCCTCTCCTTTCTCCCCGCCCCCCCCTCTCCTTTCTCCCCGCCCCCCCCTCTCCTTTCTCCCCGCCCCCCCCTCTCCTTTCTCCCCGCCCCCCCCTCTCCTTTCTCCCCGCCCCCCCCTCTCCTTTCTCCCCGCCCCCCCTCTCCTTTCTCCCCGCCCCCCCCTCTCCTTTCTCCCCGCCTCCCCCCTCCTTTCTCCCCGCCCCCCCCTCTCCTTTCTCCCCGCCCCCCCCTCTCCTTTCTCCCCGCCCCCCCCTCTCCTTTCTCCCCGCCCCCCCCTCTCCTTTCTCCCCGCCCCCCCCTCTCCTTTCTCCCCGCCCCCCCCTCTCCTTTCTCCCCGCCCCCCCCTCTCCTTTCTCCCCGCCCCCCCCTCTCCTTTCTCCCCGCCCCCCCTCTCCTTTCTCCCCGCCCCCCCCTCTCCTTTCTCCCCCGCCCCCCCTCTCCTTTCTCCCCGCCCCCCCCTCTCCTTTCTCCCCGCCCCCCCCTCTCCTTTCTCCCCGCCCCCCCCTCTCCTTTCTCCCCGCCCCCCCCTCTCCTTTCTCCCCGCCCCCCCCTCTCCTTTCTCCCCGCCCCCCCCTCTCCTTTCTCCCCGCCCCCCCCTCTCCTTTCTCCCCGCCCCCCCCTCTCCTTTCTCCCCGCCCCCCCCTCTCCTTTCTCCCCGCCCCCCCCTCTCCTTTCTCCCCGCCCCCCCCTCTCCTTTCTCCCCGCCCCCCCCTCTCCTTTCTCCCCGCCCCCCCCTCTCCTTTCTCCCCGCCCCCCCCTCTCCTTTCTCCCCGCCCCCCCCTCTCCTTTCTCCCCGCCCCCCCCTCTCCTTTCTCCCCGCCCCCCCCTCTCCTTTCTCCCCGCCCCCCCCTCTCCTTTCTCCCCGCCCCCCCCTCTCCTTTCTCCCCGCCCCCCCCTCTCCTTTCTCCCCGCCCCCCCCCTCTCCTTTCTCCCCGCCCCCCCCTCTCCTTTCTCCCCGCCCCCCCCTCTCCTTTCTCCCCGCCCCCCCCTCTCCTTTCTCCCCGCCCCCCCCTCTCCTTTCTCCCCGCCCCCCCCTCTCCTTTCTCCCCGCCCCCCCCTCTCCTTTCTCCCCGCCCCCCCTCTCCTTTCTCCCCGCCCCCCCCTCTCCTTTCTCCCCGCCCCCCCCTCTCCTTTCTCCCCGCCCCCCCCTCTCCTTTCTCCCCGCCCCCCCCTCTCCTTTCTCCCCGCCCCCCCCTCTCCTTTCTCCCCGCCCCCCCCTCTCCTTTCTCCCCGCCCCCCCCTCTCCTTTCTCCCCGCCCCCCCCTCTCCTTTCTCCCCGCCCCCCCTCTCCTTTCTCCCCGCCCCCCCCTCTCCTTTCTCCCCGCCCCCCCCTCTCCTTTCTCCCCGCCCCCCCTCTCCTTTCTCCCCGCCCCCCCCTCTCCTTTCTCCCCGCCCCCCCCTCTCCTTTCTCCCCGCCCCCCCCTCTCCTTTCTCCCCGCCCCCCCCTCTCCTTTCTCCCCGCCCCCCCCTCTCCTTTCTCCCCGCCCCCCCCTCTCCTTTCTCCCCGCCCCCCCCTCTCCTTTCTCCCCGCCCCCCCCTCTCCTTTCTCCCCGCCCCCCCCTCTCCTTTCTCCCCGCCCCCCCTCTCCTTTCTCCCCGCCCCCCCCTCTCCTTTCTCCCCGCCCCCCCCTCTCCTTTCTCCCCGCCCCCCCCTCTCCTTTCTCCCCGCCCCCCCCTCTCCTTTCTCCCCGCCCCCCCCTCTCCTTTCTCCCCGCCCCCCCCTCTCCTTTCTCCCCGCCCCCCCCTCTCCTTTCTCCCCGCCCCCCCCTCTCCTTTCTCCCCGCCCCCCCCTCTCCTTTCTCCCCGCCCCCCCCTCTCCTTTCTCCCCGCCCCCCCCTCTCCTTTCTCCCCGCCCCCCCTCTCCTTTCTCCCCGCCCCCCCCTCTCCTTTCTCCCCGCCCCCCCCTCTCCTTTCTCCCCGCCCCCCCCTCTCCTTTCTCCCCGCCCCCCCCTCTCCTTTCTCCCCGCCCCCCCCTCTCCTTTCTCCCCGCCCCCCCCTCTCCTTTCTCCCCGCCCCCCCCTCTCCTTTCTCCCCGCCCCCCCCTCTCCTTTCTCCCCGCCCCCCCCTCTCCTTTCTCCCCGCCCCCCCCTCTCCTTTCTCCCCGCCCCCCCCTCTCCTTTCTCCCCGCCCCCCCCTCTCCTTTCTCCCCGCCCCCCCCTCTCCTTTCTCCCCGCCCCCCCCTCTCCTTTCTCCCCGCCCCCCCCTCTCCTTTCTCCCCGCCCCCCCCTCTCCTTTCTCCCCGCCCCCCCCTCTCCTTTCTCCCCGCCCCCCCCTCTCCTTTCTCCCCGCCCCCCCCTCTCCTTTCTCCCCGCCCCCCCCTCTCCTTTCTCCCCGCCCCCCCCTCTCCTTTCTCCCCGCCCCCCCCTCTCCTTTCTCCCCGCCCCCCCCTCTCCTTTCTCCCCGCCCCCCCCTCTCCTTTCTCCCCGCCCCCCCCTCTCCTTTCTCCCCGCCCCCCCCTCTCCTTTCTCCCCGCCCCCCCCTCTCCTTTCTCCCCGCCCCCCCCTCTCCTTTCTCCCCGCCCCCCCTCTCCTTTCTCCCCGCCCCCCCCTCTCCTTTCTCCCCGCCCCCCCCTCTCCTTTCTCCCCGCCCCCCCCTCTCCTTTCTCCCCGCCCCCCCCTCTCCTTTCTCCCCGCCCCCCCCTCTCCTTTCTCCCCGCCCCCCCTCTCCTTTCTCCCCGCCCCCCCCTCTCCTTTCTCCCCGCCCCCCCCTCTCCTTTCTCCCCGCCCCCCCCTCTCCTTTCTCCCCGCCCCCCCCTCTCCTTTCTCCCCGCCCCCCCCTCTCCTTTCTCCCCGCCCCCCCCTCTCCTTTCTCCCCGCCCCCCCCTCTCCTTTCTCCCCGCCCCCCCCTCTCCTTTCTCCCCGCCCCCCCCTCTCCTTTCTCCCCGCCCCCCCTCTCCTTTCTCCCCGCCCCCCCCTCTCCTTTCTCCCCGCCCCCCCCTCTCCTTTCTCCCCGCCCCCCCCTCTCCTTTCTCCCCGCCCCCCCTCTCCTTTCTCCCCGCCCCCCCCTCTCCTTTCTCCCCGCCCCCCCCTCTCCTTTCTCCCCGCCCCCCCCTCTCCTTTCTCCCCGCCCCCCCCTCTCCTTTCTCCCCGACCCCCCCTCTCCTTTCTCCCCGCCCCCCCCTCTCCTTTCTCCCCGCCCCCCCCTCTCCTTTCTCCCCGCCCCCCCCTCTCCTTTCTCCCCGCCCCCCCCTCTCCTTTCTCCCCGCCCCCCCCTCTCCTTTCTCCCCGCCCCCCCCTCTCCTTTCTCCCCGCCCCCCCCTCCTTTCTCCCCGCCCCCCCTCTCCTTTCTCCCCGCCCCCCCTCTCCTTTCTCCCCGCCCCCCCCTCTCCTTTCTCCCCGCCCCCCCCTCTCCTTTCTCCCCGCCCCCCCCTCTCCTTTCTCCCCGCCCCCCCCTCTCCTTTCTCCCCGCCCCCCCTCCTTTCTCCCCGCCCCCCTCTCCTTTCTCCCCGCCCCCCCCTCTCCTTTCTCCCCGCCCCCCCCCTCTCCTTTCTCCCCGCCCCCCCCTCTCCTTTCTCCCCGCCCCCCCCTCTCCTTTCTCCCCGCCCCCCCCTCTCCTTTCTCCCCGCCCCCTTCCCCGCCCCCCCTCTCCTTTCTCCCCGCCCCCCCTCTCCTTTCTCCCCGCCCCCCCCTCTCCTTTCTCCCCGCCCCCCCCCTCTCCTTTCTCCCCGCCCCCCCCTCTCCTTTCTCCCCGCCCCCCCCTCTCCTTTCTCCCCGCCCCCCCCTCTCCTTTCTCCCCGCCCCCCCCTCTCCTTTCTCCCCGCCCCCCCCTCTCCTTTCTCCCCGCCCCCCCCCTCTCCTTTCTCCCCGCCCCCCCCTCTCCTTTCTCCCCGCCCCCCCCCTCTCCTT